>NC_057804.1:431642913-431654855 GCF_018294505.1 Triticum aestivum | reverse complement strand
GTTTGGTGACAGAGTGCGGGCTGGTGTTCAGACTGATAAGCCGCTTTGTCTCAGCCACAAGGTGGTCGCTCAGCCGCATCCTCCGCCGGTAGTATAGGCTCTAGTGTGTCATCCTCGAATTGAGGTAACAACCTGCGGCTCGGGTAACTTTTGGTTGTGCAATCGAGTCCGTATTCCTCGGCCGCCAGGACCTCAGTCCATCTATCAGTGAGTAGATCTTGATTTGCTTGAAGCTGCTGCCGTTTTTTCTTCATGCACTTTGCAGTGGCTATAAGCCGGCGCTTGAAGCGCTCCTGCTCGATGGGATCCTCAGGCACGGTAAATTCTTCGTCGCCGAGGCTCACCTTGTCTTCGGAGATGGGCATGTAATTGTCATCCTTCGAGTCTTCGTTCATGGCCTATCCATCGGGGCTAGCTTGCCCTTCCTCCCGTACGGCTTGTTAGAAGCTTGGCTGGGCGGGATTGTTTTCGTCTTTGCCATCATCCAGAGTGCTATTATCTCTTGTGCCGGTATCACCGTTTCTACCCTGGCGTGGTTTAGAGCGGCGCCGCTGACGTCGGTGCTTCGGTTGCTTCTCGAGAGGATTACCCTCCGTTGCATCCTTTTGATCCTCGCCACTGTTTTCTTTGGGCGTGTCCACCATATATATGTCATCTGATGAGGTGGCTGTCCAGCTCCCTGTGGGCTGTGGTTCCTGTTCTTCTCTGGCATCGTCATCCATACCGTCGATGTCTTCGGAGTCGAAATCAAGCATGTCGGTTAAGTCGTCGACAGTGGCTATTAAGTGAGTTGTGGGTGGGTAACGAATTCCTTCATCGTCCGCTTCCCACTCAAGCCGGACATAGTTCAGCCAAGAGTCTCCTGCCAAGAAGAGAGATTTTAATGAGTTTAGCACATCGCCCAAGGGCAAGTGCTGAAAGATATCCGCGGAGATGAACTCCATGATCGGTGCCCAGTTAGATCCGATGGGCACGGATGCAGGCGGTTCGGAGCCTATGTCCGGAAACGAGTCCGAGGGTCCAATGACACAGACCTCATTGGAAGTGAAATATGTGTTCGGCTCTATCCCCATTGAGTGTGCGGCTTCCGTGGCGGGGTCCATCCTCCCATCCTCGGATGGCATGATCTGCACTGGATTTAAAGACAGGGCAGCTGCAGGTGTGATCTCCTGAACACCATCCGATGGCAGATCTAGGTCATGCTCATCGTGACTGTAGGGTGTATTTGTCATGGGCTCGAATCCATCAAAGATCAAATCTCTGCGGATGTCCGTAGTGTAGTTCAGGCTTCCAAACCTGACCTGATGGCCAGGGGCGTAGCTATCAGTCTTCTCAAGATGGCCGAGCGAGTTGGCCCACAGTGCGAAGCCGTCGAATACGAAGATCTGTCCCGGGAGGAAAACCTCACCCTGGACCGCATCGTTGTAGATGATTGAAGGATCCATCAAGCCTTATGGTGACGACACAGTGGGACTCTCAATGAAAGCACCAATGTTAGTGTCAAAACAAGCGGATCTCGGGTAGGGGATCCCAAACTGTGCGTCTAAGGCTAATGGTAACAGGAGGCGAGGGACACGATGTTTACCCAGGTTCGGGCCCTCTCTATGGAGGTAATACCCTACTTCCTGCTTGATTGATCTTGATGATATGAGTATTACAAGAGTTGATCTACCACGAGATCATAGAGGCTAAACCCTAGAAGCTAGCCTATGATTATGATTGTTCCTATCCTACGGACTAAACCCTCCAGTTTATATAGACACCGGAGGGGGACAGGGTTACACAGAGTCGGTTACAGAGAAGGGAATCTACATATCCGAATTGCCAAGCTTGCCTTCCACGCAAAGGAGAGTCCCACCCGAACATGGGATGAAGTCTTCAATCTTGTATCTTCATAGTCCAACAGTCCGGCATAAGCATATAGTCCAGCTGTCCGAGGACCCCCTAATCCAGGACTCCCTCACCACTCACTTTCATGTAAATACAGGCTTCACCGCAAGTCTGTATAAAACTATATGCTTTGATCAACTCATCAAAGCGTATATTCCAACTCCGAGATGCTTGCACCAATCCATAGATGGATCATTGAAGCTTGCACACTTTGTTAGCACCTTTAGGATTGACAAAGCCTTCTGGTTGCGTCATATACAACTCTTCTTTAATAAATCCATTAAGGAAAGCAGTTTTGACATCCATTTGCCAGATTTCATAAAATGTGGCAATTGCTAACATGATTCGGATATACTTAAGCATCGATACGAGTGAGAAAATCTCACCATATTCAACACCTTGAACTTGTCAAAAAACCTTTTGCGACAAGTCAAGCTTTGTAGATAGTAACACTACTATTAGTGTCCGTCTTCCTCTTGAAGATCCATTTATTTTCTATGGCTTGCCGATCATCGGGCAAGTCCACCAAAGTCCACACTTTCTTCTTATATATGGATCCCATCTCAGATTCCATGGCTTCAAGCCATTTCGTGGAATCTGGGCTCATCATCGCTTCCTCATAGTTCGTAGGTTCATCACGGCCTAGTAACATGACTTCGAGGACATGATTAACGTACCACTCTGTTGAGGTCCGTACTCTGGAAGACCTACGAGGTTCTGTAGTAACTTGATCTGAAGTTTCATGATCATCATCATTAGCTTCCTCACTAATTGGTGTAGGAGTCACAGGAACAAATATCTGTGATGAACTACCTTCCAATAAGGGAGTAGGTACAATTACCCCATAAAGTTCTACTTTGCTACCACTAACTCCTTTCGAGAGAAACTCCTTCTCTAGAAAGGATCCATTCTTAGCAACGAATATCTTGCCTTCGGATCTGTGATAGAAGGTGTACCCAACAGTTTCCTTTGGGTATTCTATGAAGACGCACTTCTCCGATTTGGGTTCGAGCTTATCAGGTTGAAGCTTTTTCACATAAGCATCGCAGCCCCAAACTTTAAGAAATGACAACTTTGGTTTCTTGCCAAACCACAGTTCATAAGGCGTCCTCTCAACAGATTTTGATGGTGCCCTATTTAAAGTGAATGCAGCTATCTCTAATGCACAACCCCAAAACGATAGTGGTAAATCGGTAAGAGACATCATAGATGGCACCATACCTAATAAAGTGCGGTTACGACGTTTGGACACACCATTACGCTGTGGTGTTCTAGGTGGCGTGAGTTGTGAAACTATTCCGCATTGTTTCAAATGAAGACCAAACTTGTAACTCAAATATTCTCCTCCACGATCAGATCGTAGAAACTTTATTTTCTTGTTACGATGATTTTCCACTTCACTCTGAAATTCTTTGAACTTTTCAAATGTTTCAGACTTATGTTTCATCAAGTAGATATACCCATATCTGCTCAAATCACCTTTGAAGGTCAGAAAATAACGATACCTGCCGCGAGCCTCAACACTCATCGGATTGCATACATCAGTATGTATTATTTCCAATAGTCTGTTGCTCGCTCCATTATTCGGGAGAACGGGGTCTTAGTCATCTTGCCCATAAGGCATGGTTCGCAAGCATCAAGTGATTCATAAGCAAGTGATTCCAAAATTCCATCAGCATGGAGTTTCTTCATGCATTTACACCAATATGACCTATACGACAGTGCCACAAATAAGTTGCACTATCATTATTAACTTTGCATCTTTTGACTTCAATAATATGAATATGTGTATCACTACGATCGAGATCCAAGAAACCATTTTCATTGGGTGTATGACCATAGAAGGTTTTATTCATGTAAACAGAACAACAATTATTCTCTAACTTAAATGAATAATCATATTGCAATAAACATGATCAAATCATATTCATGCTCAACGCAAACACAAAATAACACTTATTTAGGTTCAACACTAATCCCGAAAGTATAGGGAGTGTGCGATGATGATGATCATACCAATCTTGGAACCACTTCCAACACACATCGTCAGTTCACCCTTAACTAGTCTATGTTCATTCTGCAACTCGCGTTTCGAGTTACTACTCTTAGCAACTAAACTAGTATCAAATACCGAGGGCTTACTATGAACACTAGTAAAGTAAACATCAAAAATCTGTATATCAAATATACCTTTGTTTACTTTGCCATCCTTCTTACCCGCCAAATGTTTGGGGTAGTTCCGCTTCCAGTGACCATTCCCTTTGCAATAGAAGCACTCAGTTCCAGGCTTGGGTCTAGCTTTGGGTTTCTTCATTGGAGTAGCAACTTTCTTGCTATTCTTCTTCAAGTTCCATTTCTTTCCCTTTGCCCTTTTACTTGAAACTACTGGTCTTGTCAACCATCAACAATTGATGCTTTTCTTGATTTCTATCTTCGCCGATTTCAGCATTGCGAAGAGCTTGGGAATTTTTTTAGTTATCCCTCGCATATTATAGTTCACCATGAAGTTCTAATAACTTGGTGATAGTGACTAGAGAATTTTGTCAATCACTATCTTATCTAGAATATTAATTCCCACTTGATTCAAGCGATTGTAGTACCCAGAAAATCTGAGCACATGCTCACTGCCTGAGCTATTCTCCTCCATCTTTTAGCTATAGAACTTGTTGGAGACTTCATATCTCTCAACTCGGGTATTTGCTTGAAATATCAACTTCAACTCCTGGAACATATCATATGGTCCATGACGTTCAAAACGTCTTTGAAGTCCCGATTCTAAGCCGTTAAGCATGGTGCACTAAACTATCAAGTAGTCATCATATTGAGCTAGCCAAACATTCATAGCGTCTGCATCTGCTCTTGCAATAGGTTTGTCACCTAGCGGTGCATCAAGGACATAATTCTTCTGTGCAGTAATGAGGATAAACCTTAGATCACGGACCCAGTCCGCATTATTGCTACTATCATCTTTCAACTTCGTTTTCTCTAGGAACACATATAAAACATAGGGAAGCAACAATGCGAGCTATTGATCTACAACATTATTTGCAAAATACTATCAGGGACTAAGTTCATGATAAATAAAAGTTCAATTAATCATATTACTTAAGAACTCCCACTTAGATAGACATCCCTCTAATCATCTAAGTGATCGCGTGAAATGGAGTAGTTTTCAATGGTGAACATCACTATGTTGATCATATCTACTATATGATTCACGCTTGACCTTTCGGTCTTAGTGTTCCGAGGCCATATCTACATATCCTAGGCTCATCAATTTAAACCCGAGTATTCTGCGTGTGCAAAACTGGCTTGCACCTGTTGTAGATGAACGTTGAGCTTATCACACCCGATCATCACGTGGTGTCTCGGCACGACGAACTTTGGCAACAGTGCATACTCAGGGAGAACACTTTTACCTTGAAATTTAGTGAGAGATCATCTTATAATGCTACTATCAATCAAAGCAAAATAAGATGCATAAAGGATAAACATCACATGCAATGAATATAAGTCATATGATATGGCCATCATCATCTTGTGCTTGTGATCTGCATCTCCGAAGCACCGTCATGATCACCATTGTCAATGGTGCGACACCTTGATCTCCATCGTAGCATCGTTGTCGTCTCGCCAACTATTGCTTCTACGACTATCGCTACCGCTTAGTGATAAAGTAAAGCAATTACAGGGCGATTGCATTGCATACAATAAAGCGACAACCATATGGCTCCTGCCAGTTGCCGATAACTCGGTTACAAAACATGATCATCTCATACAATAAAATATAGCATCATGTCTTGACCATATCACATCACAGCATGCCCTGCAAAAACAAGTTAGACGTCCTATACTTTGTTGTTGAAAGTTTTACGTGGCTGCTATGGGCTGAGCAAGAACCATTCTTACCTACGCATCAAAACCACAATGATATTTCGTCAAGTTAGTGCTGATTTAACCTTCACAAGGACCGAGCGTAGCCACACTCGGTTCAACTAAAGTTGGAGAAACAGACACCCGCCAACCACCTGTGTGCAAAGCACGTTGTTAGAACCAGTCTCGTGTAAGCGTACGCGTAATGTCGGTCCGGGACGCTTCATCCAACAATATCGCCGAACCAAAGTATGACATGCTGGTAAGCAGTATGACTTGTATCGCCCACAACTCACTTGTGTTCTACTCGTGCATATTACATCTATGCATAAACTTGGCTCTGATACCACTGTTGGGATGCATAGATGTTACATCATAATGAAGGAGTACATATAGATCATGGTGATGTTACATCATTATGATGTCATAACACTGTTGGGAAACGTAGTAATTTCAAAAAAATTCCTACGCACACGCAAGATCATGGTGATGCATAGCAATGAGCGAGGAGAGTGAGTCCACGTACCCTCGTAGACCGAAAGCGGAAGCGTTAGCTCAACACGGTTGATGTAGTCGTACGTCCTCACGATCCGACCAATCCAAGTACCGAACGTACGGCACCTCCGAGTTCAGCACACATTTAGCTCGATGACGTCCCGCGAACTTCGATCCAACAGAGCTTCACGGGAGAGTTCCATCAGCACGACGGCGTGATGACGGTGATGATGTTGCTACCGACGCAGGGCTTTGCCTAAGCACCGCTACGATATGACCGAGGTGGAATATGGTGGAGGGGGGCACCGCACACGGCTAGGAGAGATCAATAGATCAACTTGTGTGTCTATTGGGTGCCCCCTCCCCGTATATAAAGGAGTGGTGGAGGAGAGGGGCCAGCCCTCTCTATGGCGCGCCCTGGGGAGTCCTACTCCCACCAGGAGTAGGATTCCCCCCTTCCATGTAGTAGGAGTGGGAGTCAAGGAAAGGGAAGAGAGAAGAGAAGGAAGGAGGGGGCGCCGCCCCTCCCCCTAGTCCAATTCGGACTAGGCCTTGGGGGGGGCACGCGGCCTGCCTCTCTCTCTCTCCCTTAAAGCCCAATAAGGCCCATATACTCCCAGGTGAATTCCCGTAACTCTCCGATACTCCGATAAATACCCGAATCACTCGGAACCTTTCCGATGTCTGAATATAGTCGTCCAATATATCGATCTTTACGTCTTGACCATTTAGATACTCCCCGTCATGTCCCTGATCTCATCCGGGACTCCGAACTACCTTCGGTATATCAAATGGCATAACTCATAATATAAATCGTCACCGAACGTTAAGCGTGCGGACCCTACGAGTTCGAGAACTATGTAGACATGACCGAGACACGTCTCCGGTCAATAACCAATAGCGGAACCTGGGTGCTCATATTGGCTCCTACATATTCAAAGATCTTTTATCGGTCAAACCGCATAACAACATACGTTGTTCCTTTGTCATCGGTATGTTACTTGCCCGAGATTCGATCGTCGGTATCTCAATACCTAGCTCAATCTCGTTACCGGCAAGTCTCTTTACTCATTCCGTAATACATCATTCCGCAACTAACTCATTAGGCACATTGCTTGCAAGGCTTATAGTGATGTGCATTACCGAGAGGGCCCAGAGATACCTCTCTGACAATCAGAGTTACAAATCCTAATCTTGATCTATGCCAACTCAACAAGTACCATCAGAGACACCTGTAGAGCACCTTTATAATCACCCAGTTACACTGTGACATTTGGTAGCACACAAAGTGTTCCTCCGGTATTCAGGAGTTGCATAATCTCATAGTCATAGGAACATGTATAAGTCATGAAGAAAGCTATAGCAACATACTAAAGGATCAAGTGCTAAGCCAACGGAATGGGTCAAGTCAATCACATTATTCTCTAATAATGTGATCCCGTTAATCAAATGACAACTCATGTCTATGGCTAGGAAACTTAACCATCTTTGATTGAACGAGCTAGTCAAGTAGAGGCATACTAGTGACACTTTATTTGTTTATGTATTCACACATGTACTATGTTTCCGGTTAGTACAATTCTAGCATGAATAATAAACATTTATCATAAAATAAGGAAATAAATAATAACTTTATTATTGCCTCTAGGGCATATTTCCTTCAGCGATCACACCGACCTTGGAACCATTTCTGACGCGCATCGTCACCCCGTCCTTAGCCAATCTTCTTTTAATTGGTAGCCCCTGTTTTGAGTTGCAAATATGAGCAACAGAACCAGTATCAAATACCCAGGCGCTACTACGAGATTAGTAAGGTACACATCAATAACATGTATATCAAATATACCTTTCACTTTGCCATCCTTCTTATCCGCCATATACTTGGGGCAGTTCCGCTTCCAGCGACTAGTCCCTTTGCAGTAGAAGCACTCAGTTTCAGGCTTAGGTCCAGACTTGGGCTTCTTCCCTGGAGTAGCAACTTGCTTGCTATTCTTCTTGAAGTTCCCCTTCTCCCCTTTTCCCTTTTTCTTGAAACTAGTGGTTTTGTTAACCATCAACACTTGATGCTCCTTCTTGATTTCTACCTCCATAGCCTTTAGCATTGCGAAGAGCTCGGGAATTGTCTTTTCCATCCCTTGCATATTATAGTTCATCACAAAGCCTTTATAGCTTGGTGGCAATGATTGAAGAACTCTGTCAATGATACTATCATCAAGAAGATTAACTCCCAGTTGAGTCAAGTGGTTATGGTACCCAGACATTCTGAGTATGTGTTCACTTATAGAACTATTCTCCTCCATCTTGCAGCTATAGAACTTGTTGGAGACTTCAAATCTCTCAACTCGGGCATTTCTTTGAAATATTAACTTCAACTCTTGTAACATCTCATATGCTCCATGACGTTCAAAACGTCTTTGAAGTCCTGATTCTAAGCCGTAAAGCATGGCACACTGAACTATCGAGTAGTCATCAACACGCGACTGCCAGGCATTCACAATGGCTGCAGTTGCTGGGGCAGGTGGTACACCTAGCGGTGCTTCCTGGACATAATTCTTATGTGCAACAATGAGGATAATCCTCAAGTTATGGACCCAGTCCCTGTAATTGCTACCATCATCTTTCAACTTAGCTTTCTCTAGGAACACGTTAAAATTCAAGGGAACGGTAGCATGGGCCATTGATCTACAACAACATAGATATGCAAAAAACTATCAGGACTAAGTTCATGATGAATTAAAGTTCAATTAATCATATTACTAAAAAAATCCACTTAGATAGACATCCCTCTAGTCATCTAAATGATCACGTGATCCAAATCAACTAAACCATGTCCGATCATCACGTGAGATGGAATAGTTTCCAATGTTGATCATATCTACTATATGATTCACGTTCGACCTTTTGGTCTCAGTGTTCCGAGGCCATATCTGCATATGCTAGGCTCGTCAAGTTTAACCCGAGTATTCTGCACGTGTAAAACTGGCTTGCACCCGTTGTATGTGAACGTAGAGGTTATCACACCCGATCGTTGATGACCCACAAGTGTAGGGGATCTAACGTAGTCCTTTCAATAAGTAAGAGTGTCGAGCCCAACGGGGTGCAGAAGGAAATGAAAAGCGGTTTTTAGTAAGGTATTCTCCGCAAGCACTGAAATTATCGGTAATAGATAGTTTTGTGATAAGGTAATTCGTAACGGGTAACAATTAACAAAAGTAAATAAGGTGCAGCAAGGTGGCCCAATCCTTTTTGTAGCAAAGGACAAACCTGGACAAATTCATATATGAAGGAAAACATTCCTGAGGACACATGGGAATTATCATCAAGCTAGTTTTCATCACGCTCATATGATTCAGGTTCGTTACTTTGATAATTTGATATGTGGGTGGACCATTGCTTGGGTATTGCCCTTTCTTGGACAAGTATCCCATTTATGATTAACCCCTATTGCAAGCATCCGCAACTACAAAAGAAGTATTAAGGTAAACCTAACCATAGCATGAAACATATGGATCCAAATCAGCCCCTTACGAAGCAACGCATAAACTAGGGTTTAAGCTTCTGTCACTCTAGCAACCCATCATCTACTTATTACTTCCCAATGCCTTCCTCTAGGCCCAAACAATGGTGAAGTGTCATGTAGTCGACGTTCACATAACACCACTAGAGGAGAGACAACATACATCTCATCAAAATATCGAACAAATACCAAATTCACATGACTACTTATAGCAAGACTTCTCCCATGTCCTCAGGAACAAACGTAACTACTCACAAATCATATTCATGTTCATAATCAGAGGGGTATTAATATTCATAAAGGATATGAACATATGATCTTCCACCGAATAAACCAACTAGCATCAACTACAAGGAGTAATCAACACTACTAGCAACCCACAAGTACCAATCTGAGGTTTTGGGATAAAGGTCGGATACAAGAGATGAACTAGGGTTTGAGAGGAGATGGTTCTGGTGAAGATGTTGATAGAGATTGACCCCCTCCCATTGAGAGGATTGATGGTGATGATGATGGTGATGATTTCCCCCTCCCGGAGGGATGTTTCCCCCGCAAAACAGCTCCGCCAAAGCCCTAGATTGGTTCCGCCAAGGTTCCACCTCGTGGCGGCGGTGTTTCGTCCCAAAAGCTTGCTTATGATTTTTTTTCCAAGGTAAAAGACTTCATATAGCACAAGATGGGCACCGGAGGGCTGCCAGGTGGCCCGCGAGGCAGGAGGGCGTGCCCAGGGGGTAGGGCACGCCCCCACCCTCGTGGACGGTGGGTGGCCCCCCTCTCGTATTTTCTTCGCTCAATATTTTTTATTAATTCCAAAAATAACTTCCATGGAGTTTCAGGACTTTTGGAGTTGTGCAGAATAGATCTCTAATATTTGCTCCTTCTCCAGCCCAGAACTCCAGCTGCCGGCATTTTCCCTTTTCATGTAAACCTTGTAAAATAAGAGAGAATAGGTATAACTATTGTGACATAACATGTAATAACAACCCATAATGCAATAAATATTGATATAAAAGCATTGATGCAAAATGGACATATCAACTTCCCCAAGCTTAGACCTTGCTTGTCCTCAAGCGGAAGCCGATAACGAAAAATATGCCCACATGTTTAGAGATAGAGGTGCCGATAAAATAAAATACGGACATGAGGGCATCATGATCATTCTTATAACAACAATATATATATATATATATATATATATATATATATATATATATATAATTTCTTATGCTCAAGTAATAATCTATCCACAATGTCAAGTATGAATCAGAAACTTCATTGAGGACTAACAAACTATGCTCTCGGTCATTGAAGCAATTGTAATTTATCATAACATCGGAAAGAGTCAATCACTACAGGAAACAGGTAATTTGCTGTCTGTGGATTACAGATGGCAAAGACCCAAATCCAGACGGCAAAGATTTTGCCGTCAGGAAGTAGACGGCAAACTCAGACGGCAAAGATTAGTCGGCAAAGAATACTTTGCTGTCAGCCTTTTGTCGAGATGACGGCAAAGATTTTGCCGTCAGTCAATATAGTTTTGCCATCTGCCGCAAAAATAACAGACGACAAAAAACGTGTTCTTTGCCATCAGTCAAAACGTGTGCTTTGCCGTCATCCACACTAAACTAAAGTACAGACGCCAAAGATTATTTTTCATGTTTTAAAAAAAGTGACGTATGAGATCAGCAAGCAAATACTTCACGCGATGGTCGACACGGTCAAGGAAACTCCACTACCAATCTTCATATACAATACACATTATCGATATTTCCAGATGGACAAAAACCCACAAGATATACCACACTAGATTGTACACAATACACATTATACAATACGGAGTACTACATGTCTACATCACAATACACAACAATATTACACATGAATATCTTCTGGATCCAGCGCGGCTTCGATCTGGTGGAGACGAACAAGGCCACTGCGGGACGCGCTCGATCTGGTGGCGCCAGCGCCAGTGTCGGCAGGTGGCGAGGGCGGAGGTGGGCTGCAGCGGGCGGACGCGGGCGTGTGGCTGAACCGGGCGGCGCTCGGCCGGTTGGGCGGGCGAGCGGCTCGCGGCCGATGGCATGGGCGGAGGCGGGCTTCGATGGCACGGTGGAGGCCGAGGCGGAGGCGAGCTCCGGTGACGCCGCGAAGGGCGAGGCGGCGGCGG
>NC_057804.1:431481035-431642563 GCF_018294505.1 Triticum aestivum | reverse complement strand
GGCGCCGGCTGCTGTGGATCGAGAGCAGAGAGAGGTACGAGAGAGAAGGGAGAGAGATCGTGGTGAGGGTGGGTGCGGGAGGATAAGGGAGAGAGAGAAAGAGTGGTGGGGGCGCGTGGGGTGTGGAGCGTGGGGTGGGGCGTTGTATGGAGCTGGGATGAGTGGAGTGGATGATGCCATGTCATCGATCCATGTGACCAATTCGTGTCATGTGTTTCTTCTTTGCCGTATGGAAAAAAACACAGACGGCAAAGAGCCTAGTTTGCCGTCTGCTAATAAAAATACAGACGGCAAAGATTCTTTGCCGTCTGTGAAAAAAGAACTGACGGTAAAGATTTTTTGCCGTCTGTGATTTGTTTCGAAGATGGCATAGTGCTCTCTTTACCGTCTGTGTTTTTTTGTAGACGGCAAAGTATATTTTGCCGTTAGTTTTTCTTTGCCGTCTGGTGTTGACAGCAAATCTTTCTTTGCCGTCTTGCCCGACAAAAAGCTGACGGCAAAGACGTCCCCTGACGGCGAATTAGCTGTTTCCCGTAGTGAATATAAGAGCTTTTCAGCAAGTCCACATACTCAACTATCATTTAGTCTTTCACAATTGCTAACACTCACGCAATACTTGTGGGTATGGAGTTTTAATCGGACACAAAGAAAGATAGGGGCTTATAGTGTTGCCTCCCAACCTTTTACCTCAAGGGTAATGTCAACAATAATAGTTCATGATAACTTACATCCAATTGGATATATATATATCAGGATCTTTCCAACACAAGGTGCTTGCCAAAGGATAAAATGTAAAAAGGAAAGGTGAAGATCACCATGACTCTAGTAAAAGGTATAAGACAAAAGTAAAAGATAGGCCCTTCGCAGAAGGAAGAAGAGGTTGTCGTGGGCTTTTATGGTTGGATGCACGAAATCTTAATGCAAAAGAATGTCACTTTATATTGCCACTTGTGATATGGACCTTTATTATGCAGTCCATCGCTTTTATTGCTTCCATATCACAAGATCGTATAAAGCTTATTTTCTCCACACTGATAAGTCATACATATTTAGAGAGCAATTTTTATTGCATACAACAATGACAACTTACTTGAAGGATCTTACTCAATCCATAGGTAGGTATGGTGGAGTCTCATGGCAAGATTGGGTTTAAGGATATTCAGAAGCACAAGTAGTATCTCTACTTGGTGCAAAGAATTTGGCTAGCATGAGGGGGAAAGGCAAGCTCAACATGTTGGATGATCCATGACAATATACTTTATTTTGGATATAAGAAAACATAACCCATTACATTGTCTTCCTTGTCCAACATCAACTCTTTAGCATGTCATATTTTAATGAGTGCTCACAATCATAAAAGATGTCCAAGATAGTATATTTATATGTGAAAACCTCTCTTTATTTATTACTTCTTATTCATTGCAACGATGACCAAAACTATGTTTGCCAACTCTCAAAAACTTTTATTCATCATACTCTTAATATGTGAAGTCATTACTCTCCATAAGATCCATATGATCTCTCTATTTGTTTTTATTCTTTCTTTTATTCCCTCAAGATCAAAGTAAGATAATCAAGCCCTTGACTCAACACTAATCTTTATTATATATAGCTCACGAACTTGATTACATAGAAGGATCATAAGGCAAAACTCAAAACTAAATCATACCAAAACTTTATTCTACTAGATCAAGATAGTACTAAAAGGATCGAACTAAGAAAAACGGTAAAGATAGGAGTGTGATGGTGATACGAAACCGGGGCACCTCCCCCAAGCTTGGCAGTAGCCAAGGGGAGTGCTCATACCCATGCGATTATGTCTCCTTCTTCGGAGGTGATGAAGGTGGTGGTGATGATGGATAGTCACACATCGAGCATAGGAGCTCCTCCAGTTTGCGGATAATGCCCTTGAGTGCGGCGATATGCTCCTTCAACAAAATATTTTCACGTGTTTTGTATGCGAGCTAACTCAATCATATTGAAAGCTTCAATCTCAGTTGGGGTAAAGAGGTTGTGCTGAGGTTGAAGGATGTCTTCTTCTTCTGCCGCCGGAGCTTGATCCTCCATGACCTTCTTGATCCTACCATCCTTATTATTCTCCCCGGGTTCTTCTCTCTTCAGCTCCATCTTCATTAGCCAAGTATCGTTGCCTTAATTGTTGGAGGAGGGTGACAACATGATGCCTGGACTTGACAAATCTGACAGAAAACAACTCGAAACAAAGATAGAGGATATTTGCATGATACGGTGGTCAAAACCTTTGGGGAATTATACAATGAATTTTTACCGACCAAAAGAAGTAATCGTGCAAGAAAACAGAGTCCAGAGAGCACACGAGGTGCCCACGAGGAAGGAGGGCGCCCAGGGGGTTTGGGCGTGCCCTCCACCCTCGTGGACGCCTCGTGTCCTTCCCGGACTACTTCTAATTTTCCTATTTTCTTAAATATTCCAAAACGGAGAAAAATTGCTATTAGAACTATCTTGGAGTCGGTTTACTTACCGTACCACATACTTATTCCTTTTTGGAGTCTGAAATGTTTTGGAAAGTGTCCCTTATGTATTCCTCTGGGGTTATGGTTTCAATAACATTGGTTTCAACATTTATGGGATTACCTGAGATATAATGTTTGATCCTTTGACCGTTCACCACCTTCGGCTTTGTGCCTTCGAAGTTGTTGATTTTTATGGCATCGGAATGATAGAACTCCTCGATAACTTAAGGCCCTTCCCATTTAGAGAGAAGTTTGTCGGATATCGGGTTCCGGTAAAACCCTTAAGGTTTGAACTCTGGGGTGCGCACAAAGATCTTCTCCCTACCGAAACACGCCCGCAACCTCATCGCGATTCTAAGCTAGCATGATGAACAGCACAAGAGACACAACGTTTATACTGGTTCGGGCTACCATTGTGGTGTAATACCCTAATCCAGTGTGTGGTGTGGTGGATTGCCTCTTGGGCTGATGATGAACAGTACAAAGGAAGAACAGCCTTGCGAGGAGAGGTGTCCCTGTGGTGGTGTGTGGATGAGCTATGTCCTGATCAGATTGTCCTCTACCATGGTGGCTGTCCCTATTTATAGAGGCCCTGGTCCTCCTCCCAAATATTGAGCGGGAGGGGAGCCAACAACGGTCATTTTGAAAGGGGACAAAGATATGTCTCCAACCTATTTATAATTTATGAAGCATTCATGCTATATTATTATCTATTTTGAATGATTATGGGCTTTTATACACTTCTATATTACTTTTGGGACTACCCTATTAACCGGAGGCCCAACCCATATTGTTGTTTTATTGCCTGTTTCAGTATTTCGAGGAAAAGGAATATCAAACGGAGTCCAAACGGAATGAAACCTTCGGCATCATGATTTTTTGGAAGAATATCATCCTGGAGGCTTGGAGATTCGAGGAGCCCAGGAGATAGGGGGCGCCCCCCCCCCTACAGGGCGTGGCCCCCTGTCTTGTGGACCCCTCGAGCACCCCCAACCGACTTCTTTCGCCTATATAGTCCCACGTACCCTAAAACCATCCACGGACAAGATAGATCGGTAGTTCCGCCACCGCAAGCCTCTGTAGCCACCAAAAACCTCTCGGGAGCCCGTTCCAGCACCCTGCCGAAGGGGGAACCCATCACCGGTGGCCATCTTCATCATCCCGGCGCTCTCCATGACAAGGATGGAGTAGTTCACCCTCGGGGCTGAGGGTATGTACCAGTAGCTATGTGTTTGATCTCTCTCTCTCTCTCGTGTTCTCTCTTGTGTTCCCTCTATGGCACGATCTTGATGTATCCCGAGCTTTGCTATTGTAGTTGGATCTTATGATGTTTCTCCCCCTCTACTCTCTTGTGATGAATTGAGTTTCCCCTTTGAAGTTATCTTATTGGATTGAGTCTTTTATGAGAACACTTGATGTATGTCTTGTTGTGCTTATCTGTGGTGACAATGGGATATCATGTGCCTCTTGATGTATGTTTTGGTGACCAACTTGCGGGTTTCGCCCATGAACCTATGTATAGGGGTTGGCACACGTTCTTGACTCTCCGGTAGAAACTTTGGGGCATTCTTTGAAGTACTTTGTGTTGGTCGGATGAATCTGAGATTGTGTGATGCATATCATATAATCATGCCCACGGATACTTGAGGTGACAATGGAGTATCTAGGTGACATTAGGGTTTTGTTTGATTTGTGTCTTAAGGTGTTATTCTAGTACGAACTCTTTTATAGATCGGTCCGAAAGAATAACTTTGAGGTGGTTTCATACCCTACCATAATCTCTACGTTTGTTCTCCGCTATTAGTGGCTTTGGAGTGACTCTTTGTTGCATGTTGAGGGCTTGTTATATGATCTATCTATGTTATTATTGTTGAGAGAACATGCACTAGTGAAAGTATGAACCCTAGGCCTTGTTTCCTATCATTGCAATATCATTTACGCTCACATTTACCACTTGTTACCTTGCTGTTTTTATAATTTAAGATTACAAATACCTTTATCTACTATCTATTTTGCACTTGTATCACCATCTCTTCACCGAACTAGTGCACCTATACAATTTACCATTGTATTGGGTGTGTTGGGGACACAACAGACTCTTTGTTATTTGGTTGCAGGGTTGTTTGCGAGAGACCATCTTCCTCCTACGCCTCCTACGGATTGATAAACCTTAGGTCATCCACTTGAGGGAAATTTGCTACTGTCCTACAAACCTATGCACTTGCAGGCCCAACAACGTCTAAAAGAAGAAGGTTGTGCAGTAGACATCAGACAACTAGTACAAGCTATCCTGACTAAAGGTGGTCTTCGACTGCCAAAGGCACTGGTGATGATGCAGTCTTGGGCTCCATGGTGACCTCTGCCCTGCTGTCCTGCTGGTCTTGGTCTCATTGCAACGATATCGAAACCTTTGCCTGATGCCTCGGTACTCTGCGCTTGCGCTTGCCCCCTTTGCACCGAAGAGGAAACGAGGACACTGCACAAGTTGGCGCCCGCCTGGTCTTGATCGTCATGGCTTGTGTCATGAGCACCTCGCGAGGTACCCCTTGTTGGGGAACGTTGTAGAAAATTAAATTTTTTCCTACGGTTTCACCAAGATCCATCTATGAGTTCATCTAAGCAACGAGTCTAGGGAGAGAGTTTGCATCTACATACCACTTGTAGATCGCGTGCGGAAGCTTGCAAGGTGATGATGTAGTCGTACTCGACGTGATCCAAATCACCGATGACCAGCGCCAAACGGACGGCACCTCCGCGTTCAACACACGTACGGGACGGGAGACGTCTCCTCCTTCTTGATCCAGCAAGGGGGAAGGAGAGGTTGATGAAGATCCAGCAGCACGACGGCGTGGTGGTGGATGCAGGGCGTCACAGCAGCAGGGCTTCGCCGAGACTACGAGGGAGAGACATAACGGGGGGAGGTGGAGGCGCCAGGGGCTGGTGTCTGAAGTCCCTCCTCTCCCCCACTATATATAGGGGTGCCAAGGGGGGGGGCGCCGGCCCTAGTAGATGAGATCTACTAGGGGGGCGGCGGCCTAGGGGAGGTTTCCCTCCCCCCCAAGGCACCTAGGGGTGCCTTCCACCACTAGGACTCCTCCTAGGGGGAAACCCTAGGCGCATGGGCCTATAGGGGCTGGTGCCCTTGGCCCATGATGGCCAAGGCGCACCCCCTACAGCCCATGTGGCCCCCCGGGACAGGTGGCCCCACCCGGTGGACCCCCGGGACCCTTCCGGTGGTCCCGGTACAATACCGATAACCCCAAAACTTGTCCCGATGCCCGAAATAGCACTTCCTATATATAATTCTTTACCTCCGGACCATTCCGGAACTCCTAGTGACGTCCGGGATCTCATCCGGGACTCCGAACAACATTCGGGTTTCTGCATATCCATATCTTCACAACCCTAGCGTCACCGAACCTTAAGTGTGTAGACCCCACGGGTTCGGGAGACATGCAGACATGACCGAGACGCTCTCAGTCAATAACCATCAGCGGGATCTGGATACCCATGATGGCTCCCACATGCTCCTCGATGTTGTCATCGGATGAACCACTATGTCGAGGATTCGATCAAACCCTATATGCAATTCCCTTTGTCAATCGGTACGTTACTTGCCCGAGACTCGATCGTCGGTATCCCAATACCTTGTTCAGTCTCGTTACCGGCAAGTCACTTTACTCGTACCGTAATGCATGATCCCGTGTCCAACACCTTGGTCACATTGAGCTCATTATGATGATGCATTACCGAGTGGGCCCAGAGATACCTCTCCGTCATACGGAGTGACAAATCCCAGTCTCGATCCATGTCAACCCAACAGCTACTTTCGGAGATACCTGTAATGCACCTTTATAGTCACCCAGTTACGTTGTGACGTTTGATACACCCAAGGCACTCTTACGGTATCCGGGAGTTACATGATCTCATGGTCGAAGGAAGAGATACTTGACACTTGCAAAGCTCTAGCAAAACGAACTACACGATCTTTTATGCTATGCTTAGGATTGGGTCTTGTCCATGACATCATTCTCCTAATGATGTGATCCCGTTATCAACGACATCCAATGTCCATAGTCAGGAAACCATGACTATCTGTTGATCACAACGAGCTGGTCAACTAGAGGCTTACCAGGGACATAGTGTGGTCTAAGTATTCACACGTGTATTACGATTTCCGGATAATACAGTTATAGCATGAATAAAAGACAATTATCATGAACAATGAAATATAATAATACTTTTATTATTGCCTCTAGGGCATATTTCCAACAGTCTCCCACTTGCACTAGAGTCACCAATCTAGTTACATTGTGATGAATCTAACACCCATAGAGTTCTGGTGTTGATCATGTTTTGCACGCGAGAGAGGTTTAGTCAACGGATCTGCGACATTCAGATCCGTGTGCACTTTGCAAATCTCTATGTCTCCATCTTGAACATTTTCACGGATGGAGTTGAAACGACGCTTGATGTGCCTGGTCTTCTTGTGAAACCTGGGCTCCTTTGCGAGGGCAATAGCTCCAGTGTTGTCACAGAAGAGTTTGATCGGCCCCGACGCATTGGGTATGACTCCTAGGTCGGTGATGAACTCCTTCACCCAAATCGCTTCATGTTCTGCCTCCGAGGCTGCCATGTACTCCGCTTCACACGTAGATCCCGCCACGACGCTCTGCTTGCAACTGCACCAGCTTACTGCCCCACCATTCAACATATACACGTATCCGGTTTGTGACTTAGAGTCATCCAGATCTGAGTCGAAGCTAGCGTCGACGTAACCCTTTACGACGAGCTCTTCGTCTCCTCCATAAACGAGAAACATGTCCTTTGTCCTTTTCAGGTACTTCAGGATATTCTTGACCGCTGTCCAGTGTTCCTTGCCGGGATTACTTTGGTATCTTGCTACCAAACTTACGGCAAGGTTTACATCGGGTCTGGTACACAGCATGGCATACATAATAGATCCTATGGCTGAAGCATAGGGGATGACACTCATCTCTTCTTTATCTTTTGCCGTGGTCGGTGACTGAGCTGAGCTCAGTCTCATACCTTGTAACATAGGCAAGAACCTCTTCTTGGACTGATCCATTCTGAATATCTTCAAAATCTTATCAAGGTATGTGCTTTGTGAAAGACCTATGAGGCGTCTCGATCTATCTCTATAGATCTTGATGCCTAATATATAAGCAGCTTCTCCAAGGTCCTTCATTGAAAAACACTTATTCAAGTAGGCCTTAATGCTGTCCAGAAATTCTATATTATTTCCCATCAGGAGTATGTCATCTACATATAATATGAGAAATGCTACAGAGCTCCCACTCACTTTCTTGTAAACGCAGGCTTCTCCATAAGTCTGCATAAACCCAAACGCTTTGATCATCTCATCAAAGCGAATGTTCCAACTCCGAGATGCCTGCACCAGTCCATAAATGGATCGCTGGAGCTTGCATACTTTGTTAGCGTTCCGAGGATCGACAAAACCTTCCGGCTGCATCATATACAGTTCTTCCTTAAGATGCCCGTTAAGGAATGCTGTTTTGACGTCCATCTGCCATATCTCATAATCATAGTATGCGGCAATTGCTAACATGATTCGGACGGACTTTAGCTTCGCTACGGGAGAGAATGTCTCGTCGTAGTCAATCCCTTGAACCTGTCGATAACCCTTAGCGACAAGTCGAGCTTTATAGATGGTAACATTACCATCCGCGTCCGTCTTCTTCTTAAAGATCCATTTGTTTTCTATCGCTCCCCGATCATCGGGCAAGTCTGTCAAAGTCCATACTTTGTTTTCATACATGGATTCTATCTCGGATTTCATGGCTTCAAGCCATTTGTTGGAATCTGGGCCCGCCATTGCTTCTTCATAGTTCGAAGGTTCATTGTTGTCTAACAACATGATTTCCAGGACAGGGTTGCCGTACCACTCTGGTGCGGAACGTGTCCTTGTGGACCTACGAAGTTCAGCAGTAACTTGATCCGAAGTACCCTGATCATTATCATGGTTTTCCTCTTCAGTTGGTGTGGGCATCACAGGAAAGGTTTCCTGTGCTGCGTCACTATCCCGCTCAAGAGGTAGTACTTCATTGAGTTCTACTTTCCTCCCACTTACTTCTTTCGAGAGAAACTCTTTTTCCAGAAAGCATCCGTTCTTGGCAACAAAGATCTTGCCTTCGGATCTTAAGTAGAAGGTATACCCTACAGTTTCCTTAGGGTATCCTATGAATACGCATTTTTCCGACTTGGGTTCGAGCTTTTCAGGTTGAAGTTTCTTGACATAAGCTTCGCATCCCCAAACTTTTAGAAACGACAGCTTAGGTTTCTTTCCAAACCATAATTCATATGGTGTCGTCTCAACGGATTTAGACGGTGCCCTATTTAAAGTGAATGTAGCTGTCTCTAGAGCGTATCCCCAAAATGATAGCGGTAAATCGGTAAGAGACATCATAGACCGCACCATATCCAATAGAGTGCGATTACGACGTTCGGACACACCGTTTCGCTGAGGTGTTCCAGGCGGCATGAGCTGTGAAACGATTCCACATTTCTTTAAGTGTGTACCAAATTCGTGACTTAAGTATTCTCCTCCACGATCTGATCGTAAGAATTTTATCTTTCGGTCACGTTGATTCTCCACCTCATTCTGAAATTCCTTGAACTTTTCAAAGGTCTCAGACTTGTGTTTCATTAAGTAGACATACCCATCTCTACTCAAGTCATCTGTGAGAGTGAGAACATAACGATATCCTCCGCGAGCCTCAACGCTCATTGGACCGCACACATCGGTATGTATGATTTCCAACAAGTTGGTTGCTCGCTCCATTGTTCCGGAGAACGGAGTCTTGGTCATTTTGCCCAAGAGGCATGGTTCGCACGTGTCAAACGATTCATAATCAAGAGACTCTAAAAGTCCATCAGCATGGAGCTTCTTCATGCGCTTGACACCAATGTGACCAAGGCGGCAGTGCCACAAGTATGTGGGACTATCGTTATCAACTTTAAATCTTTTGGCATCTACACTATGAACATGTGTAATATTACGCTCGAGATTCATTAAGAATAAACCATTGACCATCGGAGCATGACCATAAAACATATCTCTCATATAAATCGAACAACCATTTTTCTCAGACTTAAATGAGTAGCCATCTCGTATTAAACGAGATCCTGATACAATGTTCATGCTCAAACTTGGCACTAAATAACAATTATTAAGGTTCAAAACTAATCCCGTAGGTAAATGTAGAGGCAGCGTGCCGACGGCGATCACATCGACTCTGGAACCATTCCCGACGCGCATCGTCACCTCGTCCTTTGCCAGTCTCCATTTATTCCGCAGCTCCTGCTGTGAGTTACAAATATGAGCAACGGCACCGGTATCAAATACCCAGGAGTTACTACGATTACTGGTAAGGTACACATCAATCACATGTATATCAAATATACTTTGGTGTTGCCGGCCTTCTTATCCGCTAAGTATTTGGGGCAGTTCCGCTTCCAGTGACCCTTCCCCTTGCAATAAAAGCACTCAGTCTCAGGCTTGGGTCCATTCTTTGACTTCTTCCCGGTAACTGGTTTACCAGGCGCGGCAACATCTTTGCCGTCCTTCTTGAAGTTCTTTTTACCCTTACCCTTCTTGAACTTAGTGGTCTTATTGACCATCAACACTTGATGTTCTTTCTTGATTTCAGCCTCTGCTGACTTCAGCATCGAGAACACTTCAGGAATGGTCTTTTCCATTCCCTGCATGTTGTAGTTCATCACAAAGCTCTTGTAGCTTGGTGGGAGCGACTGGAGGATTCTGTCAATGACCGCCTCATCTGGGAGGTTAATGTTCAGCTGGGTCATACGGTTGTGCAACCCAGACATCTTCAGGATGTGCTCACTGACAGAACTGTTCTCCTCCATCTTACAACTGTAGAACTTGTCGGGGACATCATATCTCTCGACCCGGGCATGAGCTTGAAAAACTAGTTTCAGCTCTTCGAACATCTCATATGCTCCGTGATGCTCAAAACGCTTTTGGAGCCCCGGTTCTAAGCTGTAAAGCATGCCGCACTGAACGAGGGAGTAATCATCAGCGCGAGACTGCCAAGCATTCATAATGTCTTGGTTCTCTGGGACTGGAGCGTCACCTAGCGGTCCTTCTAGGACATATTGTTTCCTGGCAGCTATGAGGATGATCCTCAGGTTCCGGACCCAGTCCGTATAGTTGCTGCCATCATCTTTCAGCTTGGTTTTCTCTAGGAATGCGTTGAAGTTCATGTTGACATTAGCGTTGGCCATTGATCTACAAGACATATTTGCAAAGGTTTTAGACTAAGTTCATGATAATAAAGTTCTAATCAAATTATGAACTCCCACTTAGATTAGACATCCCTTTAGTCATCTAAGTGTTACACGATCCGAGTCGACTAGCCCGTGTCCGATCATCACGTGAGACGGACTAGTCATCGTCGGTGAACATTTTCATGTTGATCGTATCTTCCATACGACTCGTGTTCGACCTTTCGGTCTCCGTGTTCCGAGGCCATGTCTGCACATGCTAGGCTCGTCAAGTTAACCCTAAGTGTTTTTGCTGTGTAAAACTGTCTTACACCCGTTGTATGTGAACGTAAGAATCCATCACACCCGATCATCACGTGGTGCTTAGAAGCGACGAACTATAGCAACGGTGCACAGTTAGGGGAGAACACTTCTTGAAATTTTATAAGGGATCATCTTATTTACTACCGTCGTCCTAAGTAAACAAGATGCATAATACATAATAAACATCACATGCAATTATATAGTTGTGACATGATATGGCCAATATCATATAGCTCCATTGATCTTCATCTTCGGGGCTCCATGATCATCTTGTCACCGGCTTGACACCATGATCTCCATCATCATGATCTCCATCATCGTGTCTTCATGAAGTTGTCACGCCAACGACTACTTCTACTTCTATGACTAACATTTAGCAATAAAGTAAAGTAGTTTACATGACGTTATTCAATGACACGCAGGTCATACAAAAAATAAAGACAACTCCTATGGCTCCTGCCGGTTGTCATACTCATCGACATGCAAGTCGTGAATCCTATTACAAAGAACATGATCTCATACATCACAATTCATCATTCATCACAACTTCTGGCCATATCACATCACATGATCAATCGCTGCAAAAACAAGTTAGACGTCCTCTAATTGTTGTTGCATCTTTTACGTGGTTGCAATTGGGTTCTAGCAAGAACGTTTTCTTACCTACGAATCACCACAACGTGATTTTGTCAACTTCTATTTACCCTTCATAAGGGCCCTGTTCATCGATTCCGCTCCAACTAAGGTGGGAGAGACAGACACCCGCCAGCCACCTTATGCAACTTGTGCATGTCAGTCGGTGGAACCGGTCTCACGTAAGTGTACGTGTAAGGTTGGTCCGGGCCGCTTCATCCCACAATACCGTTGAGCAAGAAAAGACTAGTAGAGGCAAGTAAGATGACAAAATCCACGCCCACAACAAAGTTGTGTTCTACTCGTGCAAAGAGAACTACGCATAAACCTGGCTCATGATGCCACTGTTGGGGAACGTTGCAGAAAATTAAAATTTTTCCTACGGTTTCACCAAGATCCATCTATGAGTTCATCTAAGCAACGAGTCTAGGGAGAGAGTTTGCATCTACATACCACTTGTAGATCGCGTGCGGAAGCTTGCAAGGTGATGATGTAGTCGTACTCGATGTGATCCAAATCACCGATGACCAGCGCCGAACGGACGGCACCTCCGCGTTCAACACACGTACGGGACGGGAGACGTCTCCTCCTTCTTGATCCAGCAAGGGGGAAGGAGAGGTTGATGAAGATCCAGCAGCACGACGGCGTGGTGGTGGATGCAGGGCGTCACAGCAGCAGGGCTTCGCCGAGACTACGAGGGAGAGACGTAACGGGGGGAGGTGGAGGCGCCAGGGGCTGGTGTCTGAAGTCCCTCCTCTCCCCCACTATATATAGGGGTGCCAAGGGGGGGGGCGCCGGCCCTAGTAGATGAGATCTACTAGGGGGGGCGGCGGCCTAGGGGAGGTTTCCCTCCCCCCCAAGGCACCTAGGGGTGCCTTCCACCACTAGGACTCCTCCTAGGGGGAAACCCTAGGCGCATGGGCCTATAGGGGCTGGTGCCCTTGGCCCATGATGGCCAAGGCGCACCCCCTACAGCCCATGTGGCCCCCCGGGACAGGTGGCCCCACCCGGTGGACCCCCGGGACCCTTCCGGTGGTCCCGGTACAATACCGATAACCCCGAAACTTGTCCCGATGCCCGAAATAGCACTTCCTATATATAATTCTTTACCTCCGGACCATTCCGGAACTCCTCGTGACGTCCAGGATCTCATCCGGGACTCCGAACAACATTCGGGTTTCTGCATATCCATATCTTCATAACCCTAGCATCACCGAACCTTAAGTGTGTAGACCCCACGGGTTTGGGAGACATGCAGACATGACCGAGACGCTCTCAGTCAATAACCATCAGCGGGATCTGGATACCCATGATGGCTCCCACATGCTCCTCGATGTTTTCATCGGATGAACCACTATGTCGAGGATTCGATCAAACCCTGTATGCAATTCCCTTTGTCAATCGGTACGTTACTTGCCCGAGACTCGATCGTCGGTATCCCAATACCTTGTTCAGTCTCGTTACCGGCAAGTCACTTTACTCGTACCGTAATGCATGATCCCGTGTCCAACACCTTGGTCACATTGAGCTCATTATGATGATGCATTACCGAGTGGGCCCAGAGATACCTCTCTGTCATACGGAGTGACAAATCCCAGTCTCGATCCATGTCAACCCAACAGCTACTTTCGGAGATACCTGTAATGCACCTTTATAGTCACCCAGTTACGTTGTGACGTTTGATACACCCAAGGCACTCTTACGGTATCCGGGAGTTACACGATCTCATGGTCGAAGGAAGAGATACTTGACACTTGCAAAGCTCTAGCAAAACGAACTACACGATCTTTTATGCTATGCTTAGGATTGGGTCTTGTCCATCACATCATTCTCCTAATGATGTGATCCCGTTATCAACGACATCCAATGTCCATAGTCAGGAAACCATGACTATCTGTTGATCACAACGAGCTGGTCAACTAGAGGCTTACCAGGGACATAGTGTGGTCTAAGTATTCACACGTGTATTACGATTTCCGGATAATACAGTTATAGCATGAATAAAAGACAATTATCATGAACAATGAAATATAATAATACTTTTATTATTGCCTCTAGGGCATATTTCCAACACCCCTCGCCTTGATCTCTCCACCTCCTCGCGAGCCTGTCTGGTGAGCCCACCCCTAAGGAGGCCTTGCATTGCCTGCTCCGCGAGGCTTGGCCCCTCATGAGGGTATTGAGTGTTTGCTGATGAAGACGGGCCATACTAGGCCACCGACTGAGCCACGCTGCAGGCCGCAGGTAGGCAAGTATGGGGACCCCCGTTCCCAGAACGCCGACAGTAGCCCCCGGGCCCAAGGCGTGCTTGGACTTGGCTTAGCGGCAAAGACAAAGGGCAAGTGCGGAGTGCCGTGGGCCCCCATAGCCTGCGGCCTTGGTCACTGCGTGGCGATTGATTAGACGTGGGCGTCTCCGCTTCCCCACGCTGCCTCGGCAACTGCCCGATTTGACGAGTCCCTGCTGCATGCAAAAAGAGTCATCATTACCTGTGATTGTGGAGGTCGATGGTTGGCCTCCCTGGAGCTATAAATGGGGAGGGGAAAAAGTCCCCATTGTCCATCTCTTCGTGCTCCACCTGCTTCTTCTCCCTCTTCGCTCCCGTCGCTTGCAACCTCCCATGGCGCCCATGAAAATGTTCTCGGCTGTAGAGAAGGGGTAGGCTCGCCAGGAAGGGCCCAGCTCTCCTCTGCCCAAGCGCGGTCGCGGTCGTCCTTGCAAGCATCCCGCGACCCCTGCCATGACTTCCCGTGGTCGCTGCGATGGCCCTTTACGCGGTGGTGGCCGCCCATGTCGAGGCAGCCCGGTCGGTGAGGGACGGCATGCCGTGGTTGCGCGGCCTCCATGGCTGCGCTTCCATTCGGCAGATGTGCCGCCGGAGTTCGTTGTGTGGTCGGACAACCCGGCCGGCAACTGGCTCCAGCTCCCTCGCTTCTTCGTCGGTGAACTGCTGGCCGCTGGCCCCTGTGGGCTCTGGCTGCAGCCAGACGGCTGCTGTAGTAGGACCTCCTGGGTCGCGGTGGAGATCTCCGTCGCTGGAAAAGTGGCCCTGGCCCGGGGCTGGCAGATGTTTGCCCGCACGCGTGGCCTGGGCAGGCAGTGCAACCTCCACTTCAAGTACAACGGTGATTCGGCCCTCTATGTGAGGGTGATCGGAGAAGATGTCCGCCGTGTTGGGTGTTGCCCTGAAGACGATGACGGTGATGAGGTGCTCGGCCTTGGCGACGACCGTGACGAGGGCGAAGGCGAACCCGCTCCCAGCGGCGATCGCGGCTCGTCGAGCTTCAGTGGCTCCTCCTCCGGCGACAACTCCTCCAACGGTGGCTGTGATCAGCCACCACACCGCTGTGCCTGCTTCGAGGGCGGTAGTGGGTCGTCCTGTCGCTGTGCCCCAGTGAAGCACGAGGCGGAGTCTGATTGATCTCGGGAGGACAACGCGGATCCCTCCTCATGAGCTGTCGCAAGGCGCGCGCTATTTTTATTTTATTTTCCTCCTTTTCCTGCATCAAGAGAGAGAAGTATGGAGCCAAGTGGGGGCGTGCAACAGACTATGATCCCCTAATTATCGTGCTAGATTTATTGTTCCTGTGTTGTGTTATGGTGTCGTGGTTATGTGCCTGCGCGTAGGAACAACTTAGCTCGGGATGTTTGCAGTAGTTTCCGCCTCGCGAGGTGCCTGCTTGAGGCCTCGTCGGGCGCCTTAAGAGCTGCAAAAATCAGTTGGGAGAATCATTTCCGAACCTTGGTCGCGAGGGTTGCCGGCTATGGCCCGGTGCTTCATGTCGCGATGCCCGAGGGGCATGGACCGGGAGGGGTGCTCCCGCTATGAACTCGAACAAGAGGGCCTCATGAAAATCAGGAGAGGAAGGCTCACGAGGGCGCCCGCTCAGCCCCCTCGTGAGGTTTGCAAGAGAGAGAGCGAGCCAGACAAAAGCCGAAAACAAAGAACAGCGACAGAAGACGGCAAACAACACTAGAAGCAACTTCAATAAAGGTTCAAACAAGGGAGAACAAGCCAACTGCGGAAAGCAAATGAAAAGCCGCATCCGACACCTAGTCTAGTCTTCGACGTCTTCTCACCAGCTCGGAGCTAAGTGCTGCCACTGGGTGTGGGCGGGAGCCCCCGAGGCCCAAAGGCGGCAATCCAGAGATACCGGAGCGTGTACAACCCTAACTCATTATTACGTGAGAGTGTCACGGGCGGTGAGCTTCACATGCACTGGCCTTCTTCACAGGCAACGGGCCTTTCTTCGGGCGGCAAGCTTCACAGGCACCGTGCCTTCTTCACAGGCACCGGGCCTTTCTTCGGGCGGCGAGCTTCATAGGCACCGGGCCTTCTTCACAGGCACCGGGCCTTTCTTCGGGCGGCGAGCTTCACAGGCACCGGGCCTTCTTCACAGGCACTAGGCTTTTCTTCAAGGGTAGAACTTCTGGAGGTGCTGAATGTTCCAAACGTTTGGGACGGGCACCCCCTCCTGAGTGTCCAGGCACGCGGCGCCATGCCTGGAAACATGGACAACCTTGAACGAGCCCTCCCACATGGGCGAGAGCTTATGCAGCCCTTCCCTGGAGAGCACCCGCCTGAGTACGAGGTCACCTACCTTGAGAGTACTGGGGCAGATGTTGCGGCAGTGGTACCACCGCAGCACCTGTTGGTATCTTGCTGCCCGCAGCGTAGCTTCACGATGGCGCTCTCCCACAACACGAGGTCCAACCCCCGCATGGTGTCCTGTTGCGCTTCATCAAACGCTAGGACCCATGCGGAGCGACGCCTAACTTTGTGAGGGAGCACCGCCTCTGCTCCGTAGACGAGGAAGAACGGGGTCTCGCCAATTGGCTTGGTGGCGGTAGTGCGGATGGACCACAGCATGGACTAGAGCTCATCGTACCAGCCCCTGCCGCAGGCCTCCAGCTTCTTCTTGAAGGTCCTGGTCTTGAGGCCCCTCAGGACCTCCGCGTTGGCACGTTTGGCCTGACCGTTACTCCAGGGGTGCGCCACCGAAGCATAGCATATCTGCGTTCCAAGGTTAGCACAATATGTTTTGAAGAGATTGCTGGTGAACTGTGAACCGCTGTCGATGATGATGCGGTTAGGGACCCCAAACCGGCTCACGAGGCCCTTGATGAACTTGACTGCAGAACCATCTAGGATGGTGCAGACGGCTTCCACCTCTGCCGACTTGGTGAACTTGTCGATGGCGACGTAAAGGTAGCGGTAGCCCCCAGGCGTTCGAGGAACCGGGCCCAGGATATCCAGCCCCCAGACCGTGAACAACCACGAGAGCGGGATGGTCTGCAGGCCCTCAGCTGGCTGATGGATCTGCTTGGCATGGAATTGGCAGGCTTTGCAGGACTTCACCAACTCGATTGCATCATTGAGTGCCGTAGGCCAGTAGAACATGCTGCGAAACGCCTTGCCAACGAGGGTCCGTGATGACGAGTGGTGTCCGCAATCTCCACCGTGTATGTCGGCCAGCAATTCTTTCCCCTGTTCCCTGGAGATGCAACATAGGGAAACGTCATTCGGCCGCTTCCAGTAGAGCTCTCCGTCTTGGATGAAGTAGGTCGTGCTGCCGGGCCACGCATTCCGCGTCCTCCTCTTTCTCTGGCAGCGTCCCTTGCATCAGGTAGTCCTTGAATTCTGTGGTCCAGCATCCCTCCTGAGGCTCCAGCGCCAAGAGTAAGCATGCTCCCGAGGTCGGATCGGAGGCCGGGGCTCCTATGGCAGGTGGCTAAGGGAGTTCCTCCTGAGGCTGTGTTGTGCTTGAAAGTGATGGTGCCGCCGATGGCTTGAAGAGCCGTTCCTCAAAAATGCCAGGCTTCTGAGGCAGCCGCCTGTATGCTCTCCTGGCGGTGTCATCAGCCTCTTGGTTGGTGCCGCGGGGCACATGCTGCAATTCTAGCCCCCAAAACTGTTTTTCCATCCTGCGCACCTTCGCAAGATACACTTCCATGTGCTCGTCCCTCGACTCGTACACCTTGTTGGAGAAGTTGACGAGGAGCTGTGAATCGCCCTTGATGGTGAGGCATTTCACCCCCAATGCTGTTGCAGCTTTCAAGCCTGCTATGAGGCTCTCGTATTCTGTTATGTTGTTGGAGACCTTCTCGCCCTGCTGGAAACAGAGCTGCACAGCGTAATAGAGCTTGTCCTGAGTGGGGTATATAAGCACTGTGCCAGCCCCTGCGCCATGTCGCGAGAATGCTCCATTGAAGTACATGACCCAGCCATCTGGTGCCTCACTTCCTGGGGAAAGTGACCGATCCTCGCCTGCTTCGAGCCCTGGCGCCTCTGTCCATTCTGCCACAAAATCTGCAAGTGCGTTTCCCTTGATGACCCTGGTTGTGCTGAATTCCAACTGAAATGCTTGCACCTCAATGTTCCATTCGGCGACCCTTCCAGCGGAGTTGGGGCTCCTGAGTACCCTTTCCAATGGGTAGGCCGAGACGACCTTGATGGGGTGACCTTGAAAGTAGTGCCGCAGCTTACGCGAGGCCACCAACAGCGCGGGCAAGAGCTTCTGAGGCATGGGGTATCGTGCCCTTGCATCCCACAACACCGTGCTGGCGAAGTACACCGGATGTTCGACGAGGGTGGGTGTGCTGACGAGGTATGTGCCCTCCGGAGGGTTAGGCGCCTCCTGAGACGATGGAGCCCCCAGTGCCTGGCTGCCTGGCGCGGCCTCTTCAGCCCTAGGGGCGTCTTCCTGCTGAGGCTGGTCTCCATCTGCCGAGGCCGTGGTCTTCATGAGGCCTTCCTGGTCTTGTGCCGCCGTGGCAGGGGCCATGGCCGGTCGTGACGTAGCCTTGACCTGGCACTCTTCCCGAACCGCCACTAGAGCTGCACTGGCGGAGTAAGGTGTGATGGCAAGGTAGAGCACCAGGGGCTCGAGAGGGAGTGGTGCCACCATCACAGGAGGGTTGGTCAGATACTTCTTGAGGTCTTGAAACGCTTGGTCGGCCTCCTGTGTCCACTCAAACGTGCCCTTCTTCTTCATTAGCTTGAAGAAAGGCAGGGCGCGCTCCTCCAGCTTGGAGATGAAGCGTCCTAACGCAGTTACGTGTCCGGCGAGCTTCTGCATTTATCTGAGGGTTTGAGGTGGACTCATGTCTTTCATTGCCTTGACCTTCTACGGGTTGGCCTCGATCCCTCTGTGGGACACGAGGAAGCCCAGGAGCTTGCCGGAAGGAATGCCAAACACGCACTTCTCCGAGTTGAGTCGCATGTCCACCTCGCGGAGGCTCGCGAAGGTCTCCTCCAGATCCTGGATCAAGGTCTTTGCCTCCCGAGACTTCACCACAATGTCGTCGACGTAAGCCTCAGCGTTTTTCCCAAGCTGCCGGCCTAAGGCGATGTGCATCAGCCGCTGGAAGGTTGCGCCCACGTTGCGCAATCCGAACGGCATGCAGGTGTAGCAGTACACCCCACATGGGGTCAGGAAGGCCGTCTTCTCCACGTCTTCTACCACCATCTTGATTTGATGATAATCCGAAAACGCATCCAAGAAACACAGCAGGTCTCACTCGGCGGTGGAGTCTACAATTTGTTCGATGCGGGGGAGCGGGAACGGATCTTGACGGCAGGCCTTGTTGAGGTTGGTGAAGTCGATGCACATGCGCTCCTCCCCCCCCCTTTTGGCACAATAACAGGGTTTGCCAGCCATTCGGGGTAGCGAACCTCGCGAATAACACCTGCTGGCTCCAGCTTGTGGGTTTCTTGGACGATGCAGGCATGCTTCTTGGTGGATTGTCGCCTTGCTTTCTGCTTCACGGGACGTACATTGGGGCACACATTCACGTGATGCTCAATCACCTGCCCTGGGACCCCCGCTAGCTGCTTGGGTTCATATGCAAACACATCCTTGTTCGAGCAGAGGAACTTCACTAGTGCCTCCTCTTGGTCGGGGTTGAGGCTGGCACCTATGGTGAATGTGGCGTCTGAGGACCCGTCCTCCTCAACTGGCACCTGCTTGGTCTCTGCCTTGTCCTGGGTGAATAGTTGCTTCTTCTTGGTCGGTGCAACCTCCTTAGCCTTGGAGGTGTCCATGTCGGCAGGCTGCACTGCTGCGGCTATCTTGAGGGCGAGCTTGAGCGCCAGCAGAGCATCCTTGGTATCTCCAGCTACGGTGAGGATGCCGCTGCTCCCGAGCATCTTCATGAGGTTGTAGGACGGATGGGTCGCTGCCATGAACTTAGCCAAGGCGGGGTATCTGAGGATGGCGTTGTACGGGAGGACGATGTGGGCGATGTCGAAGTTGACCAGCTCCGTGCGGAAGTTGTCATGGGTGTCGAAGCTCACAGGAAGGCGGATCTGCCCCAGGGAGCTGGAGGAACTGCCTCCGATGCCTGAGAAGGGCTTGCTGGGTCGGAGCTATTCCAGAGGTACATGGAGGAGGCTGAAGGCCTCCACTGAGAGCACGTTGAGGCCGGTGCAGCCGTCGATGAGGCTCTTGGTGACGGCCACCTGGCAGATGGTGGGTGTGCAAAGCATTGGGAGCGCACCCGAGCAGGCGGTGTTGACGGGGTGGTCGTCCGAGTTGAAGGTCAGGTCGGCCTTGGGTGCCGCCCAACCCGGAGGAGCTCCTTGCCGCATGAGGGCTGTTGGAAATATGCCCTACAGGCAATAATAAAATGGTTATTATTGTATTTCCTTGTTCATGATAATTGTCTATTGTTCATGCTATAATTGTATTAACTGGAAACCGTTAATACATGTGCGAATACATAGACCACAACATGTCCCTAGTGAGCCTCTAGTCGACTAGCTCGTTGATCAATAGATGGTTATGGTTTCCTGACCATGGACATTGGATGTCATTGATAACGGGATCACATCATTAGGAGAATGATGTGACGGACAAAACCCAATACTAAGCATAACACAAGATCGTGTAGTTCGTTTGCTAAGAGCTTTTCTAATGTCCAGTATCATTTCCTTAGACCATGAGATTGTGCAACTCCCGGATACTGTAGGGATGCTTTGGGTGTACCAAACGTCACAATGTAACTGGGTGGCTATAAAGGTGCACTACAGGTATCTCCAAAAGTGTTTGTTCGGTTAGCACGAATCAAGACTGGGATTTGTCACTCCGTATGACAGAGAGGTATCTCTGGGCCCACTCGGTAATGAATCATCATAATGAGCTCAATGTGACTAAGTAGTTAGTCACGGGATCATGCATTACGGAAAAAGTAAAGTGACTTACCGGTAACGAGATTGAACGAGGTATTGGGATACCGATGATCGAATCTCGGGCAAGTAACATACCGATTGACAAAGGGAATTGTATACGGGATTGATTGAATCCCCGACATCGTGGTTCATCCGATGAGATCACCGTGGAACATGTGGGAGTCAACATGGGTATCCAGATCCCGCTGTTGGTTATTGGCCGGAGAACTGTCTCGGTCATGTCTACATGGTTCCCGAACCCGTAGGGTCTACACACTTAAGGTTCGGTGACGCTAGAGTTGTTATGGGAAATAGTATGTGGTTACTGAAGGTTGTTCGGAGTCTTGGATGAGATCCTGGACGTGACGAGGAACTCCTAATGGTCCAAAGGTGAAGATCAATATATTGGACGAAGGGTATTGGAGTCCAGAATTGTTCTGGGAGTACTGGGTGACGACCAGCGTGACCGAAAGGTGTTTCGGAGGCCTCGACAAGAGTTGGGGGACCTTATGGGCCAACAGGGAGGGGGCACACCAGCCCACTAAGGGGCTGTGCGCCCCTCCCAACCCCTCTCACGTAACCTAGAGTGGTGGGGGCGCCTCCCCTAGGGCTGCCGCCCCTCCCGACTTGGGGGGCAAGTTTCCTAGGGGTGGGGGCGCCCAAACCCATCTAGGGTTTCCCCTGTGGCCGCCACCCATCCCCTAGGGAACCCTAGGGCGCCTCCTCCACCCCCTTCCCCCTATATATAGTGAGGGAGAGAGAGGGCAGCCGCACCCTTCCCCTGGCGCAGCCCTTCCCTCCTCATACATGTCCTCCTCCTCCGTAGTGCTTGGCGAAGCCCTGCTGGAGAACCACGAGCTCCACCACCACCACGCCGTCGTGCTATGGAGTTCTCCCTCAACTTCTCCTCTCCCCTTGCTAGATCAAGAAGTAGGAGACATCCCCGGGATGTACGTGTCTTGAACGCGGAGGCACCATCCGTTCGGCGCTAGATCGGGTCTTCCGTGATTTGAATCGCCGGGAGTACGACTCCATCATCCGCTTTATTGTAACGCTTCCGATTAGAGATCTTCAAAGGTATGAAGATGCTCATCCTCTCCCTCTCTTGTTGCTAGAATCTCCATAGATTGATCTTGGTGATGCATAGAAAATTTTGAATTTTTGCTACGTTCCCCAACAGTGGCATCATGAGCTAGGTCTATGCGTAGATCCTATGCACGAGTAGAACACAAAGTAGTTGTGGGCGATGATTTGTTCAATTTGCTTACCGTTACTAGTATGATCTTGATTCGGCGGCATTGTGGGATGAAGCGGCCCGGACCGACCTTACACGTACGCTTACGTGAGACAGGTTCCACCGACTGACATGCACTTGTTGCATAAGGTGGCTAGCGGGTGTCTGTCTCTCTCACTTTAGTCGGATCAGATTCGATGAAGAGGGTCCTTATGAAGGGTAAATAGCAATTGGCATATCACCCTTGTGGCTTTTGCGTAGGTAAGAAACGTTCTTGCAGAAACCCATAGCAGCCACATAAAACATGCAACAACAATTAGAGGACGTCTAACTTGTTTTTGCAGGGTATGCTATGTTATGTGATATGGCCAAAAGGATGTGATGAATGATATATGTGACGTATGAGATTGATCATGTTCTTGTAATAGGAATCATGACTTGCATGTCGATGAGTATGACAACCGACAAGAGCCATAGGAGTTGTCTTAATTTATTGTATGACCTGCGTGTCATTGAAAACGCCATGTAATAGCTTTACTTTGTTGCTAACCATTAGCCATAGTAGTAGAAGTAATAGTTGGCGAGACAACTTCATGAAGACACGATGATGGAGATCATGGTGTCATGCCGGCAACGAAGGTGATCATGTCGCGCCTCAAAGATGAAGATAAAAGGCGTGAGATGATATTGGCCATATCATGTCACTCTATGATTTGCATGTGATGTTTTTCATGTCTACATCTTATTTGCTTAGAATGACGGTAGCATAAATAAGATAATCCCTCATTAAAATTTCAAGAAAGTGTCCCCCCTAACTGTGCACCATTGCGAAAGTTCGTTGTTTCGAAGCACCACGTGATGATCGGGTGTGATACATTCTAACGTTCACATACAACGGGTGTAAGCCAGATTTACACACGCAAAACACTTAGGTTTACTTGACGAGCCTAGCATGTACAGACATGGCCTCGGAACACAAGAGACCGAAAGGTCTAACATGAGTCATATAGTGGATACGATCAACATGAAGATGTTCACCGATGATGACTAGTCCGTCACACGTGATGATCGGACATGGCCTAGTTGACTCAGATCATGTATCACTTAGATGACTAGAGGGATGTCTATCTAAGTGGGAGTTCATTAAATAACCAGATGAACTTAATTATCATGAACATAGTCAAAAGGTGTTTGCAAATTATGTCGTAGCTTACGCTTTAGTTCTACTATTTAAGATATGTTCCTAGAGAAAATTTTAGTTGAAAGTTGATAGTAGAAATTATGCGGACTGGGTCCATAAACTGAGGATTATCCTCATTGCTGCGCGGAAGGCTTATGTCCTTAATGCACCGCTTAGTGTGCTGAACCTCGAGCGTCGTCTGTGGATGTTGTGAACATCTGACATACACATTTTGATGACTACGTGATAGTTCAGTGCGTAATGTTAAACGGTTTAGAATTGAGGCACCAAAGACATTTTAAAATGTCGTGGAACATATGAGATGTTCCAAGAGCTGAAATTGGGATTTCAGGCTCGTGCCCATGTCAAGAGGTGTGAGACCTCCGACAAGTTTCTTAAGCCTGCAAACTAAGGGAGAAAAGCTCAATCGTTGAGCATGTGCTCAGATTGTCTGAGTACTACAATCGCTTGAATCTAGTGGGAGTTATCTTCCAAATGAGATAGTGATGGTTCTCCAAAGTCACTGCCACCAAGCTACTAGAGCTTCGTGATGAACTATAACATATCAGGGATAGATATGATGATCCTTGAGCTATTCGCGATGTTTGACACCGCGAAAGTAGAAATCAAGTAGGAGCATCAATTGTTGATGGTTAGTAAAACCACTAGTTTCAAGAAGGGCAAGGGCAAGAAGGGATACTTCATGAAATGGCAAATCAGTTGCTGCTCTAGTGAAGAAACCCAAGGTTGAACCCAAACCCGAGACTAAGTGCTTCTGTAATGAGGGGAACGGCCACTGAAGCAGAACTACCCTAGATGCTTGGTAGATGAGAAGGCTGGCAAGGTCGACAGAAGTATATTGGATATACATTATATTAATGTGTACTTTACTAGTACTCCTAGTAGCACTAGGGTATTAGATACCGGTTCGGTTGCTAAGTGTTACTAACTCGAAATAAAAGCTGTGGAATAAACAGAGACTAGCTAAAGGTGAGATGACGATATGTGTTGGAAGTGTTTCCAAGCTTGATGTGATCAAACATCGCATACTCCCTCTACCATCGAGATTGGTGTTAAACCTAAATAATAATTATTCGGTGTTTGCATTGAGCATAGACATGATTGGATTATGTCTATCGCAATACGGTTATTCATTTAAGGAGAATAATGGTTACTCTGCTTATTTGAATAATACCTTCAATGGTCTTGCACCTAAAATGAATGGTTTATTGAATCTCGATCGTAGTGATACACATGTTCATGCCAAAAGATATAAGATAGTAATGATAGTACCACATACTTGTGGCACTGCCATTTGAGTAATATTGATATAAAACGCATGAAGAAGCTCCATGTTGATGGATGTTTGGACTCACTCGCTTTTTAAAAGATTGAGACATGCGAACCATGTCTATTGGTATATATGCATGAAGAAAATCCATACAGATGGATCGTTTGGACTCACTTGATTTTGAATCACTTGAGACATGCAAATCATACCACATGGGCAAGATGACTGAAAGGCCTCATTTTCAGTGATATGGAACAAGAAAGCAACTTGCTGGAAGTAATACATTTTGATGTATGCAGTCCAATGAGTGTTGAGGCACGTAGTGGATATCGTTATGTTCTTACTTCACAGATGATTTGAGTAGATGCTAAGTATATTTACTTGAAGAAACACAAGTTTAAATTATTGAAAGGTTCAAGTAATTTCAGAGTGAAGTTGAAGATCGTCGTGACAAGAGGATAAAATGTCTATGATATGATCATAGAGATGAATATCCGAGTTACGAGTTTGGCACACAATTAAGACATTGTGGAAATTGTTTCACAACTAACACCGCCTGGAACACCATAGAGTGATGGTGTGTCCGAACACCATAACTGCACCCTATTGGATATGGTGCATACCATGATGTCTCTTGTCGAATTAACACTATCGTTTATGGGTTAGGCATTAGAGACAATCGCATTCACTTTAATAGGGCACCACACAATTCCATTAAGATGACAACGTATGAACTATGGTTTAGAGAAACCTAAGCTGTCATTTCTTAAAAAGTTTGGGGCTGCGACGTTTATGTGAAAAAGTTTCAGGATGATAAGCTCGAACCCAAAGCGGATAAATGCATCTTCATAGGACACCCAAAAACAGTTGGGTATACCTCCTGTCTCAGATCCGGAAGCAAAATGGATTGTTTCTAGAATTAGGTCCTTTCTCGAGGAAAAGTTTCTCTCGAAAGAATTGAGTGGGAGGATGGTGGAGACTCGATGAGGTTATTGAACCGTCACTTCAACTAGTGTGTAGCAGGGCACAGGAAGTTGTTCCTGTGGCGCCTACACCAATTGAAATGGAAGCTGATGATATTGATCATGAAACTTCAGATCAAGTCACTACCAAAACTCATAGGTCGACAAAGATACGTACTACTCCAGAGTGGTACGTAATCCTGTCTTGGAGGTCATGTTGCTAGATAACAATGAACCTACAAGCTATGGAGAAGCGATGGTGGGCCCGGATTCCGATGAATGGCTCGAGGCCATAAAATCCGAGAAAGGATCCATGTATGAAAACAAAGTATAGACTTTGGAAGAACTACTTGATGGTTGTAAGGTTGTTGGGTACAGATGGATTTTAAAAGGAAGACGGACAATGATGGTAAGTATCACCATTAAGAAAGCTCGACTTGTCGTTAAGATGTTTTCCGACAAGTTCAAGGAGTTGACTGCAATAAGAATTTCTCATTCATAGCGATGCTAAGAGTCTGTTGGAATTATATTAGCAGTTACTGCATTATTTATGAAATCTTGCAGATAGGATGTCAAAACATTGTTTCCTCGACAATTTTCTTGAGGAAAGGTTGTATATGATACAACCAGAAGGTTTTTCAATCCTATAAGATGCTAACAAGTATGCAAAGCTCCAGCAATCCTTCTAAGGACAGGAGTAAGCATCTCAGAGTTGGAATATATGCTTTGATGAGATGATCCAAGATTTTGGGTTTATACAAAATTTATGAGAAACTTGTATTTCCAAAGAAGTGAGTGGGAGCACTATAGAATTTCTGATGAGTATATGTTGTTGACATATTGTTGATCGGAAATGATGTAGAATTTCTAAAAAGCATATAGGGTTGTTTGAAAAGTGTTTTTCAATGGAAAACTTGTATTAAGCTACTTGAACATTGAGCATCAAGATCTATAAGGATAGATCAAAATGCTTAATAGTACTTTCAAATGAATACATACCATGACAAGATTTTGAAGGAGTTCAAAATAGATCAGCAAAGAAGGAGTTCTTGGCTGTGTTATAAGGTGTGAGTATTGAGTAAGACTCAAGACCTGAACACGACAGAAGAGAGAGAAAGGACGAAGGTCGTCCCCTATGCTTTAGACGTAGGCTCTACAGTATGTTATGCCGTGTACCGCACCTGAAGTGTGCCTTGCCATGAGTCAGTCATGGGGTACAAGAGTGATCCAGGAATGGATCACAGGAAAGCGGTCAAGGTTATCCTTAGTAACTAGTGGACTAAGGAATTTTCTCGATTATGGAGGTGGTAAAAGAGTTCGTCGTAAATGGTTACGTCGATGCAAACTTTGACGCTAATCCGGATGGCTCTGTGTAGTAAACTGGATTCGTATAGTAGAGTTGTTATTTGGAATAGTTCCAAAGAGCGCGTGGTAACTGCATCTAGAAGATGACATAGAGATTTGTAAAGCACAGACGGATCTGAAAGGTTCAGACCCATTGACTAATAACCTCTCTCACAAGCGAGATATGATCAAACCCCATGGGTGTTGAATTCATTACAATCACATAGTGATGTGAACTAGATTATTGACTCTAGTGCAAGTGGGAGACTGTTGGAAATATGCCCTAGAGGCAATAATAAAATGGTTATTATTGTATTTCCTTGTTCATGATAATTGTCTATTGTTCATGCTATAATTGTATTAACTGGAAACCGTAATACATGTGTGAATACATAGACCACAACAAGTCCCTAGTGAGCCTCTAGTTGACTAGCTCATTGATCAATAGATGGTTATGGTTTCCTGACCATGGACATTGGATGTCATTGATAACGGGATCACATCATTAGGAGAATGATGTGATGGACAAGACCCAATCCTAAGCATAGCACAAGATCGTGTAGTTCATTTGCTAAGAGCTTTTCTAATGTCAAGTATCATTTCCTTCGACCATGAGATTGTGCAACTCCCGGATACCGTAGGAATGCTTTGGGTGTACCAAACGTCACAACATAACTGGTGGCTATAAAGGTGCACTACAGGTATCTCCAAAAGTGTCTGTTCGGTTGGCACGAATCAAGACTGGGATTTGTCACTCCGTATGACGGAGAGGTATCTCTGGGCCCACTCGATAATGCATCATCATAATGAGCTCAATGTGACCAAGTAGTTAGTCACGGGATCATGCATTACGGAACAAGTAAAGTGACTTGCCGGTAACGAGATTGAACGAGGTATTGGGATACCGATGATCAAATCTCAGGCAAGTAACATACCGATTGACAAAGGGAATTGTATACGGGGTTGATTGAATCCGCGACATCGTGGTTCATCCGATGAGATCATCATGGAACATGTGGGAGTCAACATGGGTATCCAAATCCCACTGTTGGTTATTGGCCGGAGAACTGTCTCGGTCATGTCTGCATGGTTCCCGAACCCGTAGGGTCTACACACTTAAGATTCGGTGACACTAGAGTTGTCATGGGAAATAATATGTGGTTACCGAAGGTTGTTCGGAGTCATGGATCCCGGACGTGACGAGGAACTCCGGAATGTTCTGGAGGTGAAGATCGATATATTGGACTAAGGGTATTGGAGTCCGGAATTGTTCTGGGAGTATCGGGTGACGACCAGCCTGACGGAAAGGTGTTTCGGAGGCCCCGACAAGCATTGGGGGGACTTATGGGCCAAGGGGAGGGGGCACACCAGCCCACTAAGGGGTTGTGCGCCCCTCCCAACCCCTCTCACGTAACCTGGAGAGGTGGGGGCACCTCCCCTAGGGCAGCCGCTCCTCCCGGCTTGGGGGCCAAGTTTCCTAGGGGTGGTGGCGCCCAAACCCATCTTGGGCTTCCCCTATGGCCTCCACCCTTCCCCTAGGGAACCCTAGGGCACCTCCTCCACCCCCTTCCCCTATATATAGTGAGGGAGAGAGAGGGCACCCGCACCCTTCCCCTGGTGCAGCCTTTCCCTCCTCATACATCTCCTCCTCCTCCGTAGTGCTTGGTGAAGCCCTGCTGGAGAACCACGAGCTCCACCACCACCACACCGTCATGCTCTCGGAGTTCTCCCTCAACTTCTCCTCTCCCCTTGCTGGATCAAGAAGGAGGAGACATGCCCGGGCTATACGTGTGCTGAACGCGGAGGCACCGTCCGTTCGGCGGCTAGATCGGATCTTCCGCGATTTGAATCGCCGCGAGTATGACTTCATCATCCACTTTCTTGTAACGCTTCCGCTTAGAGATCTTCAAAGGTATGAAGATGCTCATCCTCTCCCTCTCTTGTTGCTAGAATCTCCATAGATTGATCTTGGTGATGCGTAGAAAATTTTGAATTTCTGCTACGTTCCCCAACAAGGGCGACGCCGATCTGGCGGAAGAACGACTTGGCGTGGCGGTCTGAGGGTGGTGCCTGCGAGCCGCCCAGGAGAGCTATGACAACCCGGGGTGCCAGCCCCGCGTAGTGGGTGAGGAAGAGGTTGTGTAGCTCCTCCCAGGAGTCCACAGAAGATCTTGGCAGGTTGAGCAGTCAAACGTGCGGGACGCTGGTGAGGGCCATGGGAAACCAGTTTGTCCATGAACTTGTCGTCGCATCTGGCCTTGAGGATGAGCTCCTCGTATGCTAGCAGGAAAACTAGTGGGTTCGCCGCCCCGTCATAGCGCGGTGGTATCTCTGGCTTGAACTTGTGCGACAACTGCACCTGCCGCAAGGCGGGGGCCAAGGCTCGGAGCCCCTTGGCCCCAGCGCTGGCATCGGCCACCGGAGCTGGAGGCGCATTGTCCGCCATGAGGGCGAAGCGCGGTGTTGGTGGAGAGCGAGTCGGCGGAAGGGAGAGCTCCAACGCACCCCTACCTGGCGCGCCAAATGTCGGATATCGGGTTCTGGCAAAACCCTTAAGGTTCGAACTCTGGGGTGCACACGAAGATCTTCTCCCTACCAAAACACGCCCGCAACTTGGCCGCGATTCTAAGCTAGCACGATGAACAACACAAGAGACACAAGGTTTATACCGGTTCGGGCCACCGTTGTGGTGTAATACCCTAATCCAGTGTGTGGTGTGGTGGATTTCCTCTTGGGCTGATGATGAACAGTACAAAGGAAGAACAGCCTCGCGAGGAGAGGTGTCCTTGTGGTGGTGTGTGGATGAGTTATGTCCGGATCGGATTGTCCTCTACTGTGGTGGCTGGCCCTATTTATAGAGGGCCTAGTCCTCCTCCCAAATATTGAGCAGGAAGGGAGCCAACAACGGCAATTTTGAAAGGGGACAGCTAGTACAAGCTATCCTGACTAAAGGTGGTCTTTGACTGCCAAAGGCACTTGTGATGACGCCGTCTTGGGCTCCATGGTGACCTCCGCCCTACTGTCATGCTGGTCTTGGTCTCGTTGCACCGATATCGAAACCTTTGCCTGATGCCTCGGTACTCCGCGCCTGCGCTAGCCCCCTTTGCACCAAAGAGGAAATGAGGACACTGCACAAGCTGGCGCCCGCCTGGTCTTGATCGTCATGGATTGCGTCATGAGCACGTCGCGAGGTACCCCCGCCTTGATCTCTCCGCCTCCTCGTGAGCCTGCCTGGTGAGTCCGCCCTTGAGGAGGCCTTGTGTCGCCTGCCCCGCGAGGCTTGGCCCCTCGTGAGGGTCTTGAGTGTTTGCTGACGAAGACGGGCCGTACAGGGCCACCGACTGAGCCACGCTGCAGGCCACAGGCAGGCAAGTCTGGAGACCCCCGTTCCCAGAGCGCCGACAAAGTTTTCCTGCAAAAAATCTTAAAGGATAGTTGAATAGCAACACATAATCACCTACATTAAACTCACGCTTTTGTATCCTTTTGTCATGCCATCTTTTAACTTTTTCTTTAAACAGTTTGGCATTCTCATAGGCTTGAGTTCTCCATTCATCAAGTGAGCTAATGTCAAATAACCTCTTCTCACCGGCAAGTTTGAAATCATAATTGAGCTATTTAATGGCCCAATATGCCTTATGTTCTAGTTCGAGAGGTTAGTGACATGCTTTTCCATAAACCATTTTATATGGAGACATACCCATAGGATTTTTATATGCAGTTCTATAAGCCCATAATGCATCATCAAGTTTCTTGGACCAATTCTTTCTAGATCTATTAACAGTCTGTTGCAAAATTAATTTGGGTTCTCTATTACTCAGTTCTACTTGGCCACTAGACTGTGGGTGATATGGAGATTCAATTATATGATTAACATCATACTTAGAAAACATTTTACGAAAAGCACCATGAATAAAATGTGAACCGCCATCAGTCATTAAATATCTAGGGACTCCAAACCTTGGAAAAATAACTTCTTTAGGCATCTTAATATAGGTGCTATGATCAACACTACTAGTTGGAATAGCTTCTACCCACTTAGTAACGTAATCAACAACAACTAAAATATGTGTATACCCATTAGAGGAAGGAAACGGTCCTATATAATCAAAGCCCCAAACATCAAATGGTTCAATAACAAGAGAATAATTCATAGGCATTTCTTGACGTCTACTAATATTATCAATTATTTGACATTCATCGCAAGAGAAGACAAACTTACGGGCATCCTTGAAGAGAGTAGGCCAATAAAAACCGGATTGCAATACCTTATGTGCAGTTCTATCTCCAGCGTGGTGTCCTCCATAAGCCTCGGAGTGACACTTGCATAGGACCTGTTCCTGTTCATGGTCAGGTACACAACGTCTAATAACACCAACTACTCCTTCTTTATAAAGGTGTGGGTCATCCCAGAAGTAATGTCTTAAATCACAGAAAAACTTTTTCTTTTGCTGGTATGTGAAACTTGGTGGTATAAATTTAGCAACAATATAATTAGCATAATCCTCATACCATGGAGCAATATGAGAAGCATTTATGATAGCTAATTGCTCATCAGGGAATCTATCATCAATAGGTAGTGGATCATCAAGAACATTCTCTAACCTAGACAAGTTGTCTACAACGGGGTTCTCAGCTCCCTTTCTATCAATAATATGCAAATCAAATTCTTGTAGTAGGAGAACCCATCTAATAAGTCTAGGTTTAGCATCTTTCTTTTCCATAAGATATTTAATAGTAGCATGATCATTGTGAACAGTTACTTTAGAATCAACAATATAAGGTCTGAACTTATCACAAGCAAATACAACTGCTAAAAATTCTTTTTCAGTGGTAGCATAATTTCTCTGGGCACTGTCTAAAGTTTTACTAGCATATTGAATAACATTTAGTTTCTTCTCAACTCTTTGTCCTAGAATAGCACCTACGGCATAATCACTAGCATCAAACATAATTTCAAAGGGTAAATTCCAATCTTGTGGCTGAACAATAGGTGCAGAAATCAAAGCTTTCTTAAGTGATTCAAATGCTTCTACACAATCATCATGGAAGACAAAAGGAATATCTTTTTGTAAGAGATTAGTAAGAGGCCTAGAAATTTTAGAGAAGTCCTTAATGAACCTCCTATAAAAACCGGCATGACCAAGGAAACTTCTTATACCTTTAATATCCCTAGGACATGACATTTTATAATAGCATCAACTTTGGCTTTGTCAACTTCAATACCTCTTTCAGAAATTTTATGCCCCAAGACGATACCTTCATTAACCATAAAGTGGCACTTCTCCCAATTCATGACAAGGTTAGTTTCTTCACATCTCTGCAAAACTCGATCAATGTTGCTCAAGCAATCATCAAAAGAAGATCCATAAACGGAGAAATCATCCATGAAAACCTCAACAATCTTTTCACAAAAGTCAGAGAATATAGCCATCATGCATCTTTCAAACGTAGCAGGAGCATTACATAAACCAAAAGGCATACGTCTATAAGCAAAAGTATCGAAAGGGAAAGTAAAAGTGGTTTTTTCTTGATCCTCTTTTGACACAGGTATTTGAGAGAAACCAGAGTAACCATCTAGAAAGCAAAAAATGTGTATGTTTGGATAATCTTTCTAGCATTTTATCAATAAAAAGCAAAGGGTAATGATCCTTTTTAGTAGTTTTATTTAATTTGCAGAAACCAATTACCATCCTATAACCTGTAACAATTCTTTGTGGGATCAATTCATCTTTATAATTAGGAACGACAGTAATTCCTCCCTTCTTAGGGACACAATGGACATGACTTACCCACTGACTATCAGCAACGGGATAAACTATACCTGCCTCTAGGAGCTTTAGTATTTCTTCTCTTACCACTTCTTTCATCTTAGGATTTAACCGTCGTTGGTGATCAACAACTGGTTTGGCGTCTTTCTCCAATTTTATTTTGTGTTGGTATAGAGTGGGACTAATGCCCTTAAGATCATCAATAGTATATCCAATAGCAGTACGGTGCTTCTTCAGAGTTTTCAATAATTTCTCCTCTTCCTGCTCTGAAAGGTTAGCACTAATAATAACAGGATATATCTTCTTTTCATCAAGATAAGATTATTTAAGAGTATCAGGTAATGGTTTAAGCTCAAACACAGGATCACCCTTGGGTGGAGGAGGATCCCCTAGGATTTCAATAGGCAAGTTGTGTTTGAAAATAGGTCCCTGTTTAAAGAATACTTCATCTATCTCCCTTCTTTCATTCATAAACATATCATTTTCATGGTCTAGCAAATATTGTTCTAAGGATCATTAGGAGGCACGACAATAGAAGCAAGACCAATAATTTCATCCTTACTAGGAAATTCTTTATCATGGGGTTGTCTACGAAATTTAGCAAAATTAAACTCGTGAGACATATCCCCCAAACCAATGGTAACAACATCCTTTTCTTGTAGTCTATCCTAGCATTAACAGTATTCAAGAAGGGTCTACCAAATATAATGGGACAAAAGTCATCTTGTGGGGAACCAAGAACAAGAAAAGCAGCAGGATATTTAACTTTCCCACACAAGACTTCAACATCTCTAACAATCCCAACTGGTGAAATAGTATCTCTATTGGCAAGCTTAATTGTAACATCAATTTCTTCTATCTCAGCAGGTAAAATATCATGCATAATTTTTTGTATAAGGAATGAGGTATTGCACTAGCGCTAGCACCCATATCACATAAGTCATGATAACAATGATCTCCTATTTTAACAGAAATAACAGGCATGCCTACAACAGGTCTATGTTTATTTTTAGTATCGGGTCTAGCAATTCTAGCAGCTTCATCACAGAAGTAAATAGCATGCCCATCAATATTATCAGCCAAGAGATCTTTAACCATAGCAATACTAGGTTCAACTTTAATTTGCTCAGGTGGTGTAGGTGTTCTAGTATTACTCTCACGAACCACAATTGAAGCTTTAGCATGATCCTTTATCCTAATTGGGAAAGGTGGTTTCTCAATATAGGTAGTAGGAACAATAGGATCATTATAAGTGATAGTATTTTCTTCAACTTTAATAGGTGCAGCTACTTTTACTTCAATGGGAGGATTATATTTAAACCAATTAACCTTAGGGAGGTCAACATGAGTAGCAAATGATTCACAGAAAGAAGCTACTATCTCAGAGTCAAGTCCATATTTAATGCTAAATTCACGAAAAGCATCGGCATCCATACAAGATTTAACACAATTAAACTTACGTGTTATACCTGACTCCTTACCTTTGTCGAGATCCCAATCTTCAGAGTTGAGTTTAATTCTTTCCAATAAATCCCTCTGAATTCAATAGTCTTCATCATAAAAGAACCAGTACAGGAAGTATCGAGCATGGAGCGATTGTTGAGAGAAAGCCGAGCATAAATTTTTTGAATAATCATTTCTCTTGAGAGCTCATGGTTGGGGCATGAATATAGCATTGACTTACGCCCCCAAGCTTGAGAGATGCTTTCTCCTTCACGAGGCCAAAAATTATATATATATTTACGATCATGGTGAACAAGATGCATAGGATAAAACTTTTGATGAAATTCCAATTTCAATCTGTTATCGTTCCATGATCCCATATCATCACATAGCCTAAAACATGTCAATGCCTTTCCCTTCAAAGATAAAGGGAATACCTTCTTTTTGATGACATCCTCGGGCATACCTGCTAGCTTAAATAATCCACAAACTTCATCCACATAGATTAGGTGCAAATTGGGATGCAATGTTCCATCTCCTGTAAAAGGATTAGCTAGCAGTTTCTCTACCATACCTGAAGGAATTTCAAAGTAAACATTTTCAGTAGGTTCAGTAGGTTGAGGAGCAACTCTTTGCTCTACTGGTCGGGGTGAAGATACCCTGAATAAGCCCCTCAAAGGATTATGTTGCATAGTAACAAGTGACAATAAATTTCAGCACAATATATAAATTTTTCCTTACCAATTTCCACTTACCAAAGGCGCTTCACTCCTCGGCAATGGCGCCAGAAAAGAGTCTTGATGACTCACAAAATTGGCTTGCACCCGTTGTATGTGAACGTAGAGGTTATCACACCCCATCATTGATGACCCACAAGTGTAGGGGATCTATCGTAGTCCTTTTGATCAGTGAGAGTGTCGAACCCAATGAGGAGTAGAAGGAAATGACAAGCGGTTTTCATTAAGGTATTCTCTGCAAGCACTGAAATTATCGGTAACAGATAGTTTTGTGATAAGGTAATTCGTAACGGGTAACAAGTAACAAAAGTAAAAAAGGTGCAGCAAGGTGGCCCAATCCTTTTTGTAGCAAATGACAAGCCTGGACAAATTCTTATATGAAGGAAAATGCTCCTGAGGACACATGGGAATTATCGTCAAGCTAGTTTTAATCACGCTCATATGATTCGCGTTCGTTACTTTGATAATTTGATATGTGGGTGGACCGGTGCTTGGGTACTGCCCTTTCTTGGACCAGCATCCCAATTATGATTAACCCCTATTGCAAGCATCCACAACTACAAAACAAGTATTAAGGTAAACCTAACCATAGCATGAAACATATGGATCCAAATCAGCCCCTTACGAAGCAACGCATAAACTAGGGTTTAAGCTTCTGTCACTCTAGCAACCCATCATCTACTTATTACTTCCCAATGCCTTCCTCTAGGCCCAAACAGTGGTGAAGTGTCATGTAGTTGACGTTCACATAACACCACTAGAGGATAGACAACATACATCTCATCGAAATATCGAACGAATACCAAATTCACATGACTACTTATAGCAAGACTTCTCCCATGCCCTCAAGAACAAACGTAACTACTCACAAATCATATTCATGTTCATAATCAGAGGGGTCTTAATATGCATAAAGGATCTGAACATATGATCTTCCACCGAATAAACCAACTAGCATCAACTACAAGGAGTAATCAACACTACTAGCAACCCACAAGTACCACTACAAAAAAAAGACACATTCGTGACATTTTGGGCCGAACTAATTTTTTTCTGTCATACATATGACACTTCTATGACGATAATTGTGACAAAACCCGGTATCATCATAGATGTGGTGGGATCCTACTTCTATGACAAAAAATCATGACAGAAAATGGGCTTTTCGTCCTGGGCGGGCCGGAGACGCAACTGCATGACATTCTTTGGGCCGTCGATGACGGAAAAAACCGTGGTAGAAGCGAGGGCGAGGAAAATTTCGGGGAGTTCCCGTTTATGGTGGGAGGTCGGGGGCCGAGCGACGCGCGTTTCTCTGATACACGTACGCGCGTGTGTGCGAGGCGTTGGCTCTAACTGAACCCGAGCGAGGCGTTGGGCTCTAACTGAACCCGAGCGATTGCACTGCAGGCTACGCGTTACTGAACCCGAGCGATCGATCGATGGCTATTAACTGAACCCGATCGAGCGATTCCTTTGCTACTGCTGCTAACTGAAGCTGATCGATGTTGCCTCTGGGATGAACAGTGAGCGTTGCGGGGGATGGGGGGTGGGGGTTGGATGAACAGTGAGCGGTGGCGTTGCCTCTGGATGAACATGCCCCCGTGGTGTGGAGGGCTGGATGAACAGTAGATGGTGGAGGGGTGCCCATGGAGGGGTGGTTGAACAGTAGCCGGTGGAGTAGCGCGCAGTGGAGGGTGGATGAACAGGAGCCCATGGAGGCTGGAGGAGGTCGACGGTAGCCCGTGGAGGCTGGAGGAGGTCGACGATGGAGATGAACAGTATCCCGTGGAGTCCCGTTTTGCGGTACGCCACACCCTTCCCGATGAACAAGACCTCCATTTCGACCGTAGCGCTCCAACACAAGTCCGTTTCGTCCGTTTTGTGGTACACCACACCCCTCCCGATGAACAAGACCCCCGTTTCGACCGTAGCGCTCCAACACAAGTCCATTTCGTCCGTTTTGTGGTACACCACACCCCTCCCGATCAACATAACCCCTGTTTCGACCGTAGAGCTCCAACACAAGTCTGTTTCTTCCGTTTTGCGGTAAGCCACACCCCTCCCGATCAACAGGACCCCCGTTTCGACCGTAGGAGGTCCGTTTCCTCCCTTTTGCGGTACGCCACACCCCTCCCGATGAACAGGATCCCGTTTCGAACGTGGCCGGTCGAACACAAGGCCGTTTCCTCCGTTCTACGGTACGCTAGGCCTCATTTCCATCGCATGTTCCATACAAGCCCTCACAATGAACACGACCACGCATTCCGTTCCGACCCAGCCGGTTGGCTCCCACGCGTTCCGTTGCCTCCCGATGAACACGACGCATTCCGTTGCCTCCCCATGAACACGATGCATTCCGTTGCCTCCCCATGAACACGACGACGACGCTGTTTCTCCATTCCGACCCAGCCATGTACACGAGCCCTGGCCATATGTATGCGCGAGTAGGCGTTCGAGACCCCTCCTGTATGTACGTACGTGGCCGTATTTTCTTTCTTGCACCCTGGCCGTTGTACGTACGTGTACATGCTACGTGCGCGCCTCTACTACGACACGTGTGCGCCTCTAGAATGACCAGTATGTACATACACATTCACGACCAGAATGACAACGCTACATATGCTTCGACCAGGTGGGTCCCGACTGTCAGGCACTTCCTTGCGTGCGAAGATGTAGCTGGTGGGTCCCAGTAGTCAGGGGGGTGAATCGTTTTTTTGCCCGGACGCACTTCCTTGCGTGCGAAGGTGTAGCTGGTGGGTCCCAGCAGTCAGGGGGGGGAACTTTTTTTCATGAAATACGGTGTCCTGTCCGGTGGGTCCCTGCTGTCAGGTGGAGGAACCATTATTTTACGCGTAATAAGGAGGCACTTTGTTGCTCTAGTCCTGGACCCAACTGTCATCCTCTCCACGTACAGTCCACGTCCGATGGAAGTCATTCCTTGAGCACGTCGACCACGCCGCGCCGAGAGCACCAGGGCGGTGGACGACGGCAAGGCCTAGGAAGGGGACGACACGGAGCCGGGGAAGATGTGGTAGTGGATGCCCACACGGAGAGGAGTATGAGGGTTCACTCGTTCGGCTGCGGTGTGAGGCTGCCGTCACCGCAGGGCCTGGCCAGCGGTGGGAATAGTAGGGGGCGGTGAGGCCTCCACGGCAGCACAGCCGGCCACGGGAGGCAGGAGCAGGCAGCACGACCGGCGTTGCTTTGGGCGGCTAGAGCAAGAAGACCAGAGGTTGAAGAAGCACTATGGCCGTTGGATGGACATCGTACGGTCACTGGAGCTAGAATCGCTCATATTGACTAAGTTGACAAAGCCCTCCATCCCCGTCAACTTAGTAGGCCCACAATTCAGCCTCCCACCAAGGTGGGTCCCAGCTAGCACGGGGAGTATTCATTTTTTTGTGCGTAATAAGGTGGCCCGTCCGATGGGTCCCAGCAGTCAGGGGGGAAACGTTTTTTCGCGAAATAAGGTGGCCCGTCCGATGGGTCCCTGCTGTCAGGTGGAGGAATAATTATTTTGCGCGTAATAAGGAGGCACTTCCTTGTGGCCGCCGTGGACCCAGCTGTCAGCCTCTCCACATACAGTACTCTTCAGATGGAAGTCGGTCATTGACCATGTTGAACACGCCGCGTCGAGAGCACCAGGGCGGTGGACAACGGCGAGGCCTAGGAAGGGGACGACGCGGAGCCGGGGAAGATGCAGCAGTGGAAACCCGCGCAGAGAGGAGTACAAGGGTTCACTGGTTCGGCTGTGGTGTTAGGCTGTCGTCGCCGCAGAATAACAGGGGGTGTGGGTGAGTGGAGGGATGGCCTGGCCAGCGGTGGGAGTCGTATGGGGGTGGTGAGGCCTCCGCGGCAGCACAACCGGCCACGGGAGGCAGGAGCAGGCGGCACGACCGGCGCTACTTTGGGCGGCTGCAGCAAGAAGACCAGAGGTTGAAGAAGCACTACGGCCGTTGGATGGACATCGTACGGTCAATGAAGCTAGAATCGTTTATATTGACTAAGTTGACAAAGCCCTTGGTACGCTCCAACTTAGTAGGGCCACAGGTCAGCCTCCGAAAAGGTGAGCCCCAGATGTCAAGGGGAGGAATCATTTTTTGGGCGGCCGAAGCTAAGAAAATCCAAGATTGAAGAAGAAGCACGACATCCCTTGGATAGACATCCAACGGCCACTGCTGCTAGAACCGTGTGTTGACTACAATAAGTTGACAAAGCCTTGCATATGCGTCAACTTATTTTTTTAGGGGACGTGTCACTTCGTAGGCCCACAAGTGTGTGGCAGAGAACTTATAGCCCATTTGCGTTTTGTAAGAATGTACAACCCATTTTTGAATTCTAATGGAATTTACATCAGCCCATTTACAGTTTGTTAAAAGTACAGCCCATTTTCTAGCTAGGACAATGATTAATAATTTCAACCAACCATTGAAGACAGAATTCAATCCCACATTTTGATGGGATCCGAAATATTTTTATCCCGAAATTTCTAGTCAGATTAAATATAAATTTGTATTATGTAAAAATCCAACGAAACATTGCACGCGCAACAATGAAAATTTAAGATTTTCAAAATCCATAAATAATATGTTATAAACTAATTCCATGTTTGGTGCATTTTTATAGTTACTGCCCAGTTTTTATAATTACATCCCATTTATTATTTTTAAAGCCCATTTTCCTGTTAAGCCTAATGCATCCCTCCTAGGAAAGATTTGCAGCCCAGTGGGGCAGAGAATAACAAGTTGACCTTGCCTGGGTATTCCTCAAAAAACGTATAGCTGGGCTAGCCATTTTCATCTTGAAAAAAATAGTATCTGGGCTGGATATCTGGCCTGGGCTAGACGGGCCACAGCCCGCCCAGTTAATACCCTGCTATCCTCTAAACAACAATGAAATCATCGCCAAGAAAAACTCTGCAGTGCTCACGCCTCAAAAACACAAATACTGCTCGAGCTGCTTGGTCCCAGCTGTCGGCCGCACCTTGTGCAATTCTCTCGTTTATATTGACTACATAGGTTGACAATGGTGTGGGATCATGATGTCTGGAAACCAGGAGAAAGCAAAAAAAATATAGTTGTACATAATAAGGAGGCACTTGCGTACGTATGGCTATGGCCCTAGTGGGTCTCTAGTGTCATCCAGTCAAAATAAAGTCATCTTCTGAATCCTCATGTTCGTTGATGATGTTAAGAATGCTCGGCGCCACGGCGAGCGCAACAACTCGAAGGACAATGGAGAGGGCCTCGCGGGCCCTACGGATGGTCTGATACAGCGCACGCTACTCATTCAGGAAGACAGGATCATCGGACACCTATGAGCCCCTTCGAGAAACTGAGACGGCATGAAACAGTAAGGCCGCGCTTGGGAGCTCTAGTTTATTTCAAACCTGTATTAACATACAAGTGTAATTTACTCGTCATCGGAAACAATGCGTAAAATACAGGCGTAATGAAACTGAGGGCCCGAGGTCTGTAAGTAAAACCGGCGGGTTACGCATGTAATTTGAGAGACCAGTGTATATTTTACAACCACTGCTATATGGACGACATTACCAGACGATACATGCACGACGTGCGTATCATGCCATCCATGGGCAAGGCTGAAACAACAGCTAATGGCTGGATTAGCAATCGTCCAGTGTCGTTCAACGGTTTTATCGTGTGTGAAGTACTTCCGATATTTTACTAGTCGAAATCGACCAACCAAGCGCTTCACCCGAGACCATCTGCTTTTATTTACAAGCGTCAGTTTTACAAGCGATTTTGGTTGGAAAACAACGATCCAATCACGGCCTAATATCATGAGTTGGTCGGAAGATCATATGGTTTCACGTCTAACCTACCCGACTTGTCGTATAAGCTATGAATGAAACATCAGACGATGAACTTCTTAAGCACGGAAACAACATAAGAGGATGATCTTCTTAACAAGCAAATCACTGGCATTAGATCGACAAGCAAAACAATACGAAGCATTATTCTCAGGAGGCACGGTGAACAGCTCGTGATGCCGCATGCCACAATATTCCAAGCTCAACTTTGCAATCAAACACAAGGCCTGGCATTACATAGACAATATTCAGAACAAACTCTTAACACAAGAATATCTCAGCAGAGTAACTATTTACTTCTACACTGAACACAGGAATAGGAAAATCACTCAACGCTGCTCACAGCAAGGGCGTCCCACTCAAAAATATCAAATGCATGTCTTCTGGCTAACATCAATGAGCAAATTTTGACAAGGTTTCCCAATTCCAATATATTAAACTAACGTCTTCTTGCTAACATCAATGATTAAACTTTGACAAGCTTTTCCCATTCAAAATATGTACTGCCTATGATCGTGGAGTCCTATCGTAGCTTCTTGTACTTGTTTGGGCACTTTTTGCCCAGGGCACTCCACGTGTTGTTAAATTGCCAATGCTCTCTACAGACTAGTCATGTCACCAACTCTAATAATACTCTGTAAAGCTTCTCGGTCATTCCTTTTGTAATGTAGCGCAAACAGTGATTGCTTCTTTCTGCAAAGTGGAACGACCAACTAGACCCAGTAATGTAGTAGTTTGCCTTGGACACATTGGCTCCTTTTGTGCAGTTCAACTAAAAACAAAGTCGGAATAAAACCGAGCTTTAATTTTGATATCCCTGTAAGCAACAATAGGTATAAGGGAAACAATTACTGAGAAATAACGGTTGATGACTTGTACTCCTAGAAGAAAAGCATCTACTGATCTACTTTATCTTAATAGGAAACGAAGCAGGAGAGTAGCAATTTCCATCAGTGTGATTCATTCATATTGACTGAGACGTTATCTTAACAATGCCTTGTTTCAACATGTATAAAGAACGACAAAGCAGAAAAGTACCATTCCTAAAACAATGCAACTGATTCATTTTAACAGAGACGTTATCTTAACAATACCTTGGTTAAACATGTAGAAAGAACTACAAAGCAGGATAGTACCATTCCTAACAAGTGTTGCAGTTTTGAACTAAGATTCAGTTTAATTAATTCTGAGAGTGACATTGCTTAATTTTACCAGCGGCATTAGATTAACGAAAAGCATAAACAGTTCCAAGGGAGAGTGGGCGCAACAATAATATGTGCTTCCATCTACTTATAAAGGGGGTGATAAAGAGTTTGTTGTAACAAAGCAACAAGCATCATGTCTGGATTGCTCCCATTTTTGTTCACTACTTAATGGGAAAAGACAGCAATACAATAGCTTCAATTCAACATTTATTTAAAATAGTACCAATACAAGTAGCACAACATCTCAAAGCACACTGCACAATCATGTGGATGAAGGCCTGTACTGACCTTTCACGAGAAGACCAGGATAAAATACGAATCTTCCAACACGAATAGGAAATCCAATCTCATTTTGTGCAGTTGCACTGAAATCAAGCAAAGTGTTTCGCGTAGCGAAGCAAAATGTCGCAATAGCAACAAGTTGAATAGATATCCCTGTTTAAACAGAGGCAAAAATGGAATCAATTACTGGCTAATAAAGGAGGATGAAACATGCGGCCACAAAAATGGTAATCCTGCCAATCCCTAACAAGTGTTGCAGTTTTGAAATAAGATTCAGTAGTTAATTCTGAGAGTGACATAAATTACTGGCTTATAAAGGGTTGATGCTGAATTTGTTGTAACAAAGCAACAAGCATCATGTCTGGGTTGGTCCCATTTTTGTTCACTACTTAATGGGAAAAGACAGCAATACAATAGCTTCAATTCAACATTTGTTTAAAACAGTACCAAAACAAGTAGCACAACATCTCACAGCACACTGCACATCATGTGGATGAGACCAAGATTTGAAACAACTCGCCACGAAGACTGGAAACAAATCTCGATCTCCTTTTGTGGAGTTCCACCAAAATTAAGCAAGGTCACAGGTGTGACATTCAAGTTGAACTGCACAAAACACTCTTAAAACATAAGTGTTTCGAGTAGCGAAGCAAAATGTCGCAATAGCAACAAGTTGAATCGGTACCCCTGTTTTAACAGAGGCAAAAAAAAGGAAACAATTACTTCCCGATAAAGGAGGATGAAACAAACGGAGATAGAAAGAAGCATCTAACTTATCTTGGATGGAAAACAAAGTAGGATAGTAGCATTTCTAAAACGGTTGCATTGATTCATATTAACAGAGACATTCTCTTGAAACGTCATTCGTTAAAAAATGTAATTTACTTTTAACAGTGACATTGCTTCAATTTTCCGGCGGCATTCTTAGATTAACAACAACAAAATAGTTGTATGAGACATGCCAGCACCATGTGCGTCCACATGTATAAATGGGTGATGCAGAGTATGTAGCCAAGCAGCATATGTGCGTTGGTCCCATATTTGTTCTCTTTGAACCTTTTTCCTATGTGAGGGCAGCAAATCTAGTCCTGCACAAACTACCCGACCCCCCAGTTTATTTCCCTTTTCAACAAAGAGATCGGTTCCTTACAGATGTGTGTACTGGGTTACCCCCCTTTTCAATTTTTCGACCAACAAAGCGGCTGGATAGCCAGTCTATACTACTTTCCGCTCCTCCTTTCCTCATTGAACCACGTCCTAGATTCGTGCTCCAGCCCACCGCACCCTTCTTTCCTCTTTGAACCAAGACCTAGATTCGACTATACATCGAAAAAGATCCACATGCAGCTAGAGCAACGACGGTTTCAAAGAAACTTATACCTTAGGGTCATCGGGATGTGTCAAGGCGTGCGGAGGGAGGCTGGATCTGCCCACACTATGTACGGCAGCGAGGAAGAAGGGGTCGGTGGCCCTCCCGCACAGGCGCTGGGTGAAAGAGAATAGCACAGCCGACAGTGGATTGCCTCCCTCGTCAAAGGCGATAGAGTGAACGTTGCACCTCCTCCCCTTCCTGGTGCGACGGGATACGGACACCTCCTTCACCGGTTGTGAGGGGGGAGAGAGAGACAAGAGGCCAACGCAGTCTTGTTTAGATTTGGTGAAGAGAGGGTGAGAGAGTGTGAATATAGCAAACCCTAGCAAATGAACGCTGAGCCTCCAGCGTGTATACATATATGTAGTGCGGCGAGAGTGTGGAGAGTGCAAACCCTTGTGAACAAGTGATGAGGCTCCATCTTATATATATATACTACTGTAGTACGGACTGAGCTCGGGTGCCTTCACTGCACCTACTTTTGGCTGTATGACAGGTGAGCCAGCCATATTTTGGGCCCACCTGTCATAAACCCAAAGGCAGGTGAACTAAGTCAATGAAGCTACGTCCATATAGTACTCTCGTGTATACGACTAATATATAGTGGAGTGGTTTTCTTATTCTCTCCATAACAATCATTTTAAACTGTGTAAGTACGAAACGAAACTCTTTATTTAATGTATAGTGAAGAAAAATACTACTACTTCCGATGAACTAACAATCCACACCCACGCGTCCTGGTCGCACTTCCTGTCCTTCACGTGTGGTACACTACCCTCCCTTAAGTGAACAACCACTCATGCGCCAAATTATGGGAAACGTGTGAGAGTGTGTACAAATAAAGAATTTTAATTTCCATTATCGGAAAGGTTTGAGTGTATTACAAAGTTTGACTTCAGTCAAATCTAATATGCGGAGTAAATAAAAATGGAGGGCTACTACGTCCATCCGGGTTTTTAGTCCACACCATTTTTTAGATCAAAGTTAATAGCTGGACAAATAAAATTACAGGGGAGCTAGAGACAAAACTTATGCTCTTAGTACCAACGTCGATCCTTCTTCGAGGAAACATTTGGTTCATAGCCAATTGTGTGATAAAATTGCACCAACATGAAAGACGATTGCGTCTCCAACGCAACCAAGGTGAACTGACGAAGGATATCATCTTTGTGCGTAACAAGCAAAGAGCACTGATGGATGACAACTTGTTTTTCATTGAAAATCGATCAGCTTCACCAGCCGACGCAACCATGAGGCGCAACCATGAGCATCGATAGGTCATCGTGGTGATGCATCATCCATTTGGCATCAAGTTTGGGTGAGGCACCTATGAAGTTCAACAAATCCTCACTGTGGTCTGTTTCTTCTTAGTAATCAAGCTCGAGGAAGGAAGAACCACGTGGCAGAGAACAGTGAGGCGGAACAACAATGGCCATCCAATTTTGTGCAGTTCCACTAAAAATGAGGAAGACATGCCCGGGTATGGAGATATGCATCGCTGTTTCCAAAAATATAAAAAAGGATATAGTGTTGTTACTTTGCTTTATAGGATTAGCAACGACATCTCAATTGTCAATAAGAACTAATGAAAAGTACACCAACAAACAGAAGCATCATAATTATCTTGATGGGAACTAAACCAGGATACCCCGAGAAAAAAAGCATTTCTTCATTTAACCAGTGATAGTACTACCACCATATGGACAATGACCGCACAACCACAATGTACTTTTTGTCGAAACAACATGTATACCTCCACCGAGGCATAAATCAGGACAACTTTTCAAGTGGCATTTCCTCTATAATAGTACTAGTAGGTGATGTTGGACCAGCCGAAGAACCCTAGCTACTATGCATGGGGAGCTGGGGAGTAGTCGCATAGAAGAAAACCCGCATGCAGTGACCTAGGGAGCTGGACTAGTACAAGAAGGTATACCTTAGGTGGGCGAGATGTCATTTAGGCGGGCGGGCGGGATCTGCCCACACGACGGCAGCGAACAAGGGCGCGGAGGACCTTCGTCCGCGCCAGCGATGGCTCTTAGAGGACAGTGAGCATCGTCTTCCTCCGTTGCCGACGGCGACAACGTCAATGCTGCACCTCCTCACCTCTCGCAGCGGATGGGATTCGGCCAGATCTGTGACCACCAGTGAGGAGAGAGATAGAGTGGACACTGTCATCTTGTTTTGATATGGAGAGCATGAGAGAGCGAGATGCGATAAACTCTATCAAACAAGAGGCTATAATGGAGTAAAAAAATCTCTCCATAGCAGTGGTCTTAAATAGAATACGCGCGTTCCTGGAAAAAAGAAACGAAAACTGGCGGACAAGTTTTAAGGGTCTGTCTAGGACACATCTAGATGTGACATAGTTATGTCACATCTAAGTTGATGTCCACTCTGTTTGTGGTCTATTTTTTTGTCCGGAGGGAGTAGTTTTTTTTTGTTTCTTGTTGCTACAATATATACTTGTGGGAGCTTAGATGTGCTATCCTTAAATAACATCTAGATGTGAATTAGACAAACTGATTTTCTAACATACCAAGAAAGAAAACTCGATCAAAAACACGCCCCCACTTCCAGGTTGCGAGAGTTGTCGCGCACACACACATAGACATAGACATGACAAAACGTGTTTATGTAAAATTCCATTTCCATCTCCATCTCCAATCATATTTGTCCAACTGGCACATTATTTATGTTGTTAATTATGTATGCAACAATATTAACGTACATCATCTCTTGTTTGCGGACGTCCGGACCGCTGCCATGGCCGGTCCTGACCAACCCGAACCCTCTTCATCACCCGTGCGTGCTTCACGCCCGAAACGGTCAGTGCCACATTCATGCCCGGCCAGAGCGGACGCAACCTCTCACTGGTGTCGGCATTGAAGCAGCACGCCGGCCGAGAGAGCGTCGCCCGTGCCGCTTCCGGGTGCACGTGGCTGCTCCGCGTTCAAAGGTCGCAATAACCGGCTACAACATGCATGTAAAAAGTTCTTGGGAGTCCGTGCTACAGCTAGCTGTCCTCCCCTAACTCGTCAATCTCTTCTAGTAGTGCTAGTACTCCATGGCGCGATCCATCGACAAGCAGGCGGGAAAGTTATCGTATACTCGGTTTGCAGTGAGTGGCATGTCGAGTGACCGTGTGGGGTCGAGCCGTGGAGGAGGGTGAGACACAAACACGACAGACGTGATTTAAATGTTGGTTTTGCTCGACGGCGCGATCCAACGAAACAAAACGTTGGTTTCTCTCCATTTCCATTTTTTCTCCGGAAAAATGGAAACTTTCCACTCCATTTTCATTCCTATTCCAAGGTTGCCCTGTTACAACATTCCATCAAATACAAAGGAAAACTAACACGCATGCTAATGCATCTCAATGATTCACATATCATAGCCAATATTTACTTCACAACTAAAGAAAAAAGTTGTGAGAGCGTGTATGAAAGAAAAACTACTGATGGGGTCACTACGACTTAAACCCTAAACCCTAAACATGATTTAATTTCCTAGCCAGGTAGAACCTGTCAAAGGAAAGATGGCTGGCACCCTCGGATCATACGATGCTTTTGTGCAGTTCCACTAAAATCGACCTCAGCATCCCTGATGGCAAAGATATTGAAGAAGTGTGAGTAGAATAATAGTACTGGCACTAGTTCATGAGACATAAACTCGTCACAAGTAGAAGCCGGTAGAAGTAGAGAAAGATCGACATGGAGATGGAGCTACGACAGTGGAGCAAGCCGGCTCCAAAAGGAAGATGGACTACCTGGGACGTCAGGCTGTAGCTAGAAGGGCGGTTGGGACGCGGCATCGGCCCATACCGCGGTGACCCCCGATTGGGACGCACCGACTGTGGGTTTTCTCGCTCGCCGATGTCGACCGCGTCTACGCAAAACATTGTTCCCTTCCCCCAGCTACGGGATCAGGCCCGTCGTTCTATGCTTGTGGAGAGAGCAACCTAAGAAAGCAGGCTTGTAGTTTAGGCTCCTGCTAGTGTATATATAGTGGTTTTCTTTTTCTCTCCATATCAACCATTTTATATTGCGTACATGTCATTCAAGAGTGAAATGATGGTTGCTTCTTCCGACTAACTTACTGTGTGATTTGACTGCTCCTTAGTGGCCCCTACACGTACTCCCCCTACGTTTATGCAACAGTCACACGTACACATGGACGCAAAAACGCGCGCGACGCCCTAATGCATGCATGTCCGAGCACACGACGGAACACACACGGTCACACTCAAGTGCTCAACCTACACGCGCATGCACACACATACTCAGTCAGGGTGTGCTAGTGACCATATAAACACCGGAAAATATATATATTGAGCGCAATGAGCATATTATGAAGTCCACTGACCGTATTTTTACAAATATACAGTGACAGACAATGTATTTATCTCATTTGAAATTAAGCCATATTAACCGGAGAGGAGGCAGTATGGACTAGCATTACTTTGATGTGTCCCGTCAACTTGCCGAACGAGGAGAAGGTTGCAGGACGGGAGAAGCTTGCGCGTGGTGGCTCACAGGACAAGGAGAAACTTTTGACTAATGCAAGCTCTCCCTCGCTCAGGCGGTGGACGTGCAACAGTTAATTCAGTGTCAGATTGCCAGAAGCATACACTATACTACTAGTGCTATTATTGTTCGACTTCTCAAATAGGCGAACAACCAAGTGCAAAGTTTACTAGTAGTACTAGTACTACTACTATAGTCTATAAAGGTATGTACTATACTAGTACTAGGAACTGGATGGAGGAGCGTCTGCACTCTTATTATAATTTAAAATGTGATAAAGCAATCTTCAACACATTTGGTTCTCTTCGAGGGTTCTCACATGTGATAATGGAAGTTGATTGCATGGAACACTCGCCACAATTCTCGCTTAATTCTGGCTCATATCATGTTACAAATTGTAGCGCTCAGTAATATTTCCTCTTTTTTTGTTATTCAGCATGTAAATAGGTCAGCAAACCTTGCGGCGCATCTTCGTGCGAACCGTGCTTGCTGCACTTTGAATGTGGCCGAGAGCTGGCTTGATGAAACACCTTGCTTCCTACTTCTTTTTTTGCGGGGTACCTCGCTTCCTAGTGACCAGTGTCTTGGCTGATCGTCCTAAGAATGCTTATATATGAATAAAGCTCTCTCATTTGCCCACAAAAAAGATTAAGCCGTATTAACCGGAAAGGAGGGAGTATGGACTAGCACTACTTTTTGGTGTGTCCCGTCAACTTGCAGAAAGAGGAGAATCTTGCAGGACAAGGTGAAGCTCACTTACGCCTTTTGACTAATGCAACCTACCCTCGGTGGACATGCATCAGTCCATTCGATGTCAGGTTGTCAGAGGCATACACTATAGTACCCACCATGCGGAGTACCATCATTGTTTGACTTCACGAAGAGGCGAAGAGCCAAGCGCAGTAGTACGAGCAGTACTCCCTCCGTCTAGGTGTATAAGTCATCTTACGAAAACCAAATAATCCCAAAACACTTAGGCACGGTGCATTAATTTCTACTTTGTTTCTTGTTTCTTGACATATCAACCAATAAGAGATGAGGGGTGTGCATGCTTTTAATGACTTGAGACTACTAAACACGACATGCAGTGGTTAGTTCATTGCATGCAATGCTATTAATTAGCAAATAAACATTAAGGTCTCTCGTTTTCCCCTCCTCCTTGGTCACGGTGCACAGCCTAAGATGACTTACTCACCTAGATGGAGGGAGTACTACTACTAGAACCGCATGGTGGAGCGTCTGTACTCTTATTTTTATTTATCTTTGATAAAGTACATGTTTATTTCGGAGAAAGGCGGAAAATGGCAGCCCAACATGTAATGAATGATATCGATCAACCAACCATGCTCGAATATATCTTGGCCTCCGTGCGAGCCTGTCCGTGTGTTCCCGCTCCTCGTCTCTCTCAAGGAACGGAGGGTTGGCTCTTTGCCGTCAATTGAGATCGGTTTGCTCACACGCCAAGAGGAGGTGCGTTGACCGACTGGCCATATGTGTACTTGGTTTTGCACGTTCATAGTACTCCTCCCTCCGTCACAGTTTACAGGGTGCGCTTCATTATGATGCATTTATCTCAATGCATTTCCACCACCAGAGAGACATTAGACGCGTTTGGTTTAATGCTCAATTAATTAGGGCGTGGTAACCGCAATCAAGTACACAATTGTCTCTCCATGTACTCCCTCCTTTCCGGTTTATAGGGCTTATCTCAAAATTTTAGTTTTTCCATTTTATAAGGCTCAATTTGGTTGATTTCCATCACATGTTCAGATTCCAAGGTGCATTAAATCATTGCATGCAAGTATTAAGAGAAAATTTGACCAATGCATGTACTTTATGCATGCATGCATTGCAATTAATGCATTGGTAAACATAATTTCTTGAGGATAACAAGAGCATTAATTAGGTGCTTTTGCAAAACTACAAGAAGTATTCCACCACTCGCCATCTACCTTGATTGGTGAGATTTTTGAATTGAGCACTATAAACTGGAAAGGAGGGAGTACTACTATGGAGTGGAGTAAGTGCATGCATGTGTGCACCCGGGGTGGAAGCACTGCATGCATGTGTGTACGCATTATTCCCTCTAGTAATAGACACCGTGCTATAACTACCAATGTTATTTTTCAGGCCGATCGCTAGTCGGCTTGGTCCCACAGATTTTTTTCTTTTTTCTGAAGCGCGCTCAATAAACAATGACGGATGGAGTAGTATGAGCGGATTCAAAGAAGAGCATATTGATGGTTGCTTCTTTCGAGCAACTTACAGTGGGAAAGGTGGGGCTTATGATTTGACTGCTCATTACTCACTATTAATGCGGCACAACGACCGGGCTGAGTCTCCCATGCGGTTGTGCACTACCCCCTCGGTTCTTAAATATACTCCGGAGTATTTGTCTTTCTAGATATTTCAATGAGTGACTACTCAAATATTTGTCTTTTTAAAGTTTTCAAATGGACTGGCACATACGGATGTATATAGACATATTTTAGAGTGTAGATTCACTCATTTTTCTCCGTATGTAGTCACTTGTTGAAATCTCTAGAAAGACGAATAGAATATTTAGGAACGGAGGGAGTACACATACGAAGCAAAATGAGTGAATCTACACTCTAAAATATGCCCGTTTGAAATTTGTAAAAAGACAAATATTTAGGAACGAAGGAGTATAATTTTGTGCATGGCACTGAAGGAAATATGCCCTAGAGGAAATAATAAAGTTATTATTTATTTCCTTATTTCATGATAAATGTTTATTATTCATGCTAGAATTGTATTAACCAGAAACATAATACATGTGTGAACACGTAGACAAACGTAGTGTCACTAGTATGCCTCTACTTGACTAGCTCGTTAATCAAAGATGGTTAAGTTTCCTAACCATAGACATGAGTTGTCATTTGATTAACGGGATCACATCATTAGGAGAATGATGTGATTGACTTGACCCATTCCGTTAGCTTAGCACTTGATCGTTTAGTATATTGCTATTGCTTTCTTCATGACTTATACATGTTCCTATAACTATGAGATTATGCAAATCCCATTTACCAGAGGAACACTTTGTGTGCTACCAAATGTCACAACGTAACTGGGTGATTATAAAGGAGCTCTACAGGTGTCTCCAAAGGTACTTGTTGAGTTGGCGTATTTCGAGATTAGGATTTGTCACTTCGATTGTCGGAGAGGTATCTCCGGGCCCTCTCGGTAATGCACATCAATATAAGCCTTGCAAGCAATATAACTAGTGAGTTAGTTACGGGATGATGCATTACGTAACGAGTAAAGAGACTTGCCGGTAACGAGATTGAACTAGGTATTAAGATACCGACGATCGAATCTCGGGCAAGTAACATACCAATGACAAAGGGAACAACGTATGTTGTGATGCGGTTTGACCGATAAAGATCTTGATAGAATATGTAGGATCCAATATGAGCATCTAGGTTCGCTATTTGTTATTGACCAGAAACGTGTCTCGGTCATGTCTACATAGTTCTCGAACCCGTAGGGTCCGCACGCTTAAAGTTTCAATGACGGTTACATTATGAGTTTATGAGTTTTGATGTACCGAAGGCTGTTCGGAGTCCCGGATGTGATCACGGACATGACGGGGAGTCTCGAAATGGTCAATACATGAAGATTGATATATTGGAAGCCTATATTTGGATATCGGAAGTGTTCCAGATGAAATCAAGATTTTACCGGAGTACTGAGGGGTTACCAGAACCCCCCGGGAGCTTAATGGGCCATAGTGGGCCTTAGTGGAGAAGAGGAGAGGCGGCCAGGGCAGGGCCGCGCGCCCCTCCCCCTAGTCCGAATAGGACAAGGAGAGGGGGGCAGCGCCCCCCCTTCCTTCCTCTCTCTCCCTTCTCTTTCCCCCCTTCTCCTAGTCCAGCAAGGAAATGAGGGAGTCCTACTCCCGGTGGGAGTAGGACTCCCCATGGCGCGCCTCCTCCCTGGCCGACCGCCCCCTCCCCCCTTGCTCCTTTATATATGGGGGCAGGGGGGCACCTCTAGAAACAACAACAGATCATTGATCTCTTAGCCATGTGCGGTGCCCCCCTCCACCATAGTCCTCCTCAATAATATTGTAGCGGTGCTTAGCCGAAGCCCTGCGACGGTAGAACATCATCATCGTCACCACGCCATCGTCCTGACGGAACTCTCCCTCGGCACTCGGCTGGATCAGAGTTCGAGGGACGTCATCGAGCTGAACACGTGCTAGAACTCGGAGGTGCCGTGCTTTCGGTGCTTGATCAGTCGGGCCGTGAAGACGTACGACTACATCAACCGCGTTGTTCTAATACTTCTACTTTCGTCTACGAGGGTACATGGACAACACTCTTCCCTCTCATTGCTATGCATCACCATGATCTTGCGTGTGCGTAGGATTTTTTTGAAATTACTATGTTCCCCAACAGTGGCATCCGAGCCTGGTTTTATGCGTAGATGTTATATGCACGAGTAGAACACAAGTGAGTTGTGGGCGATACAAGTCATACTGCTTACCAGCATGTCATACTTTGGTTCAACGGTATTGTTGGATGAAGTGGCCCGAACCAACATTACGCGTACGCTTACGCGAGACTGGTTTTACCGCCGTGCTTTGCACACTGGTGACTAGCGGGTGTCAGTTTCTCCAACTTTAGTTGAGTTGAGTGTGGCTACGCCCGGTCCTTGAGAAGGTTAAAACAACACTAACTTGACGAACTATCATTATGGTTTTGATGCGTAGGTAAGAACGGTTCTTGCTCAGCCCATAGCAGCCACGTAAAATTTGCAACAACAAAGTAGAGGACGTCTAACTTGTTTTTGCAGGGCATGTTGTGATGTGATATGGTCAAGACGTGATGCTATATTTATTATATGAGATGATCATGTTTTATAACCGAGTTATCGGCAACTGGCAGGAGCCATATGGTTGTCGCTTTATTGTATGCAATGCAATCGCCCTGTAATTGCTTTACTTTATCACTAAGCGGTAGCGATAGTCGTAGAAGCAATAGGTGGCGAAACGACAATGATCGCCAGTGATGATGGTGATCATGACGGTGCTTCAGAGATGGTGATCACAAGCACAAGATGATGATGGCCATATCATATCACTTATATTGATTGCATGTGATTTTATCCTTTATGCATCTTATTTTGCTTTGATTGATGGTAGCATTATAAGATAATCTCTCACTAAATTTCAAGGTATAAGTGTTCTCCCTGGGTATGCACCATTGCGAAAGTTCTTCGTGCTGAGACACCACGTGATGATCGGGTGTGATAGGCTCTACGTTCAAATATAACGGGTGCAAAACAGTTGCACATGCGGAATACTCAGGTTAAACTTGACGAGCCTAGCATATACAGATATGGCCTCGGAACACTGAGACCGAAAGGTCGAGCGTGAATCATATAGTAGATATGATCAACATAGTGATGTTCACCATTGAAAACTACTCCATCTCACGTGATGATCGGACATGGTTTAGTTGATTTGGATCACGTGGTCACTTAGATGATTAGAGGGATGTCTATCTAAGTGGGAGTTCTTAAGTAATATGATTAAATGAACTTTAATTTATCATGAACTTAGTCCTGCTAGTATTTTGCAAATTATGGTGTAGATTAATAGCTCGTGTTGTTGCTTCCCTATGTTTTATATGTGTTCCTAGAGAAATCTAAGTTCAAAGATGTTAGTAGCAATGATGCGGACTTGGTCCATAATCTGAGGTTTATCCTCATTGCTGCACAGAAATATTATGTCCTTGATGCACCGTTAGGTGACAGACCTATTGCAGGAGTAGATGCAGACGTTATGAACGTTTGGCTAGCTCAATATGATGACTACTTGATAGTTTTGTGCACCATGCTTTATGGCTTAGAACCGGGACTACAAAAACATTTTTGAAACGTCACGGAACATATGAGATGTTCCATAAGATGAAATTGATATTTTAGACACATGCCCGTGTCAAGAGGTATGAGACCTTTGACAAATACTTTGCCTAAAGGATGGAGGAGAATTGCTCAACTAGTGAGCAAGTGCTTAGATTGTCTGAGTACTAAAATCACTTGAATCAAGTGGGAGTTAATCGTCCAGATAAGATAGTGATTGACAGAGTTCTCTAGTCACCATCACTAAGTTAGTAGAACTTCGTGATGAACTATAATATGCAAGGGATGACGAAAATGATTCCCGAGCTCTTCGTGATGCTGAAATCAACGAAGCTAGAAATCCAGAAAAAGCATCAAGTGTTTATGATTTAACAAGATCACTAGTTTCAAGAAAAGGGCAAAGGAAAAGAAAGAGAACTTCAAGTAGAATGGCAAGCAAGTTGTCAGTCCCATGAAGAAGCCCAAAGCTGGACCAAAGCCTGAAACTGAGTGCTTCTACTGCAAAGGAAATGGTCACTGGAAGCGGAAATACCCTGGATATTTGATGGATAAGTAGGATGGCAAAGTGAACAAGGGTGAAAAATAAACATTGGAGGGATGGCGGTCTCGGGCGATTCCGCGGGCGACTCCGCGGGCGACTCCACCACCGCCGCCACGGCGCCGCCGTCGCCTTCCCCCGCCCTCTCCCTGTCGGGCCTTCCGCCGGCGACCCTGCCACCGCCCCCCGCGCCGGACGCCGCCGCGCCGGCTGCCCCGGGCGCCCCCTTCCGCTGGGCCGACTGCGCCGATGACGCGCCCTTCCCCCCCCCCTCCGCCCTCCCCTCCGGCTCCCTCTACTCCCATGTCTTCCCCCCGGCCCGCTGTGTCCCACCGGCCGGCTAGCTCAGCCCCCCACGTGAGGGGTTCTGTGGCCGGTAGGCGGGTGCCGGCGACGGCCTCCTCGGTGCCCCAGAGCCCGGCTCGGATGCCACGCCGCCAAGGTCCGGCCTTGGCAGGTAGGTCCCTTCGCCACCGCCGCGTGCAGGCCTGGGGCGTGGCCGGGCGCGCCGATTGGGGCCCCGCATGTTCCTCCTGGCGCCGACCGAAGGTGGGGGTCCGGCCGCCGGCTCCCCCCCCTCTGCTATCCCTTCCTCTCCCCGCCCTCCCCCCGGCCCCGTCGCCTCGGCCGTCGCCATTCCGGCCTTTCATCGCCCACTTCGGGTCCTCTGGGCTCCTCGTGCGGACTGGCCGCGCCGCCCGGCCCCCGGCCGCTGGCCTCGCCGGCGCGGCGCCGGCGGCGGCGCCGTCGTCTTCGCCCGATAGGGTTCCCCCCCCTCCGCTCTCCCCCGCGCCCCTGGCAACCCGTCAGGGCCTGCTGGGCTGCTGGGCCCCGGCCCATCCCGCTCGGGGGCCCATGCGCGGCCCATCTCGGCTAGTCCTCCCCCTCCCCCCGCAGGCCGGCCCATCCAGGTTGGGCCCCCCCGTGCCCTAGGCCCAGAGCGGGGCGCGCCAGCTCAATCTGGCTACCCCGAGGCCTCCCTCTCGCCCCGTCCTCACGCGCCGCCACCCCCTCGGGCTCCCCTTGTCCCGCTCCTCTGCCGTCCTCCGCCTCTGTTCTCGCTCCGCCGGCCCTTCTGCCGCTTCTCCTCCCTCGTCCGGCCGCCCGGCAGCCTGCCCGTCCCCGCCCGCCCCCTCCCCCCTCCGGCCCCCGTCGCGCCACGGCTGGTCATGCCGAGGGACCGGCTGGATCCTGCCCCCCGGGCAAAGCGCAAGGCGGGGGAGGCTTCCTGTGACTCGACCCGCCCCTCCCCCGACTCCCTCCGGCGGGAGGAGGAGCTCCGGCGCGAGCTCCGGGAGCTCCGGAACAGTCGCCGCTCCCCCTCCCGCCGGGATGACCGGGCCCGGTCCCATTCGCCTCGGGCGTCGTCGGGTGACTGGCGCCGCCGGCGCTCCCCCTCGCCATCCTGTCGTAGGGACCGGTCCCCCTCCCCCGCCCGGCTGGTTCGTGCCGGCTCTCCCCGTCCGCGGGACGGTATCCTCCCCACCCCGGACACCTGCCGCTACGTCCCCCCGCAGGCTGCTTCCGCGGGGACTACGGTCCCAGCTCCGGCCTTTGGTGGTGGCACCTCCCGCGGCCGCCCTGGCCCCGCCAAGAAGAAGAAGCGCCGGGGTGTCCGCCCCACTCCGGTCGTGCCTCCCTCCACGGTTCCGGGGGCCTCCACCGCTCCGGGCCCCGTCTCCGGTCTCCCTCGCCCCCCATGCTTCAACTGTGGGGTGAGGGGACACTCTCAGCTTGCATGTGTCAACCCCCAAGTGCTGCTACCTCTGCAAGGACCCTGGCCACCCCGCCATTCTGTGCCCGGCCAGACCGGTGGTCTCTGAGCTCATGATGTATGGTCACGGGATCGAGGGGCTGGGCTTCTTCCACCTTGAGGTCCCGGACGCCCCTCCTCCTTCGCCATCCCTTCAGGCGATTGTCACCGTCGTGGATGGGGTGGCGTCCCCGGAGATGATCGAGGCCGAGCTCAACCACCTCTACCGCCGCCAGTGGGACTGGGTGGTCACCCCCACCGCCGGTCACATCTTCTCTGTCGTCTTCCCCGACTCTGTCAGCTACGGCTACGCCACGCGTAGTGGCTGGATCACTCTCGCGCTCAACCAGCTGGTTGTCGAGATCTCCGAGCCAGTTCTCGACGCTCAGGCCGTGGCTGTCCTCGACACCGCCTGGATCCTCATCCCCGGTCTCCCTGACATCGCGCGGTCAGAGCTCGTCATCCGCCAGATGTCTCGCCTCCTTGGCAAGGTGGTGGTGGTCGACGAGCTCTCACTCCGCAAGGAGGAGGAGGTGCGGGTCAAGGTCAAGTGTCTCGACTCCACCAAGCTGCACACCTCGGTCCGGGTCTTCTTCAACGACCAGGGCTTCGACCTCAGGATCGCCCCCGAGCTGCCCAACCATGTTGGGCGCCCCCGCTCCCTCGACGTCGGCCCCCCTGACGACCACCGGGGGGCCGGCGGAGACTTCCACGGCCGGCATCACTCTCGCTCCCACCGCTCTGACGAGGAGGGGGCGTCCGAGGATTCCTGCTCCCCCTCCCCCTCGCCCCCCCTCCGGCTACGGGGGGCAAGGGCCGCCAGGCTGCTCCTAGCCCCATGGTGGATGACCCGCCGATCCCTGACGGGTCGTCATCCGAGGGGAGCGACATCTCCAGTGTCGGCCTGGTGGTCTGCCCGGCCTCCTCCCCGCACTCCCCGTCTCCCCCCCGCCTCCGGGGATGGCCCCAGTCGGCCTGACCGGAGGGCTGCTCTCCGCTCCATCGGCGGTCCCTGAGGGTGGGGCATCACCTCCTATGGATGCCCCCCCCCTCCGGCTTGGCCTCCCCCCGCCACCGTCCTCTCCACGCCGCCCGACGCACCCCCGGCCCCGTTGTCCCCTCGGGCTCCTTCTGGGGCATGCTCTTCGGCCTCGGGTGCGCTCTCTCCTCCTCGGGTCGCTCCTCTACCCGTGACCCAGAGCCCCCTAGGCTGTGCGGGGCCGGGGCTGTTGGCCTCTCCCTCATCGCCCCTGGGGAGGGGACGGCCCGGATCATCACCCCTCTGGCAGCCCAGCCCCCCCCCCACGGACTGCCGCCTACTCCCGCCGCGGCCGGTCGGCTTCCTCCCCGGTGGTGGCCTCCCGCGGGAGTGCTCGGCTGGACGCTGCCCACCCTGAGGGCCGCCCGACGCTTCCCATCCCCGAGCGGGCTCAGCTCCGCGCTGCCGCCCGCAACCTGGAGCCAGGTACGCCCTCCGCTCCCCCCTCTACTTCGTCTTGTTCTTTCTCTGCTCTTGTATCTGTTCCTCTGGGCCATCTCGCCAAAGTGGCCTCCGATTCCGCGATCATCTTTCGTGGGGAGGTGGGCCCCCCTCTCGCCCAGGTTGCGGCCATCAGGGCCCGGGAGGTTCTTGACGGGAAACTGGCGGAGGCCCGAGCGGCCCTCGCTGTTCCCCCTGCCCCTGCGCTAACCAGGGGTTCTGCCCCCCCCCCCCTCCTCGGACGCGGCAGGCGGCTCCCCCTTCCTCGAGGGCCGGGCCGGAGATCCGGGGACGCACCCGCTCCCGCACGGCGGCTCTTCGAGCGCTTAGCGCGTCCTGTGTCCTGGGGTCAAGCAGCCCCCCAATGGTTCCTTGATGCGAGCCCTCTTCTGGAACATCCGCGGCTTCGGCCATGATGGCCGCCGCCGCCAGTTAGTGGAGTACATGCAGGAGACCATGCGTCGCGAATTTGCGCTTCCTGAGCTTGACCGGCTAAGCTCTCACCTCTTTGCGTGGCACTAGCTCCCTTCTAGTGGGAGCGCGGGTCACTCGGGCGGCATCCTCTTAGGTGTGAAGGATGCCACCTTTGAGGTGGGCAGCATGGATCGGGGCGAATTCTTCGTGAGCATGGAGGTCTTCGAGAGATCGCTTAACTTCAAGTGGGGGATCATCATAGTCTATGGCCCGGCCGACCATAGTCGGTCGGCTTCCTTCCTGGAGGAGCTTCACCGGAAAATCTCGGCCGCCTCCCTCCCCGTTGTTGTCGGGGGGGACTTCAATCTGCTGCGATTTGCGGATGACAAGAATAATGGCAATGTTAGTTTTGCCCGGATGGACATGTTTAACGACTTCATTGCCGACCTTGCCCTCCGGGAAATTGATTGGGTTGGCGCCCATTTTACTTGGACCAACCGCCAAGCCTCCCCGACCCTCTCCGTCTTGGACAGGGTCCTAGTCTCCCCCGAGTGGGACCTCTGATGCCCCTTAGCCTCTCTTCGTGCCATCACCCAGATTGGGTCGGATCACGTCCCCTTGCTTCTCTCCTCCGCGGACGAGCGTCCTCAGATTCCCCCTCGGTTCCGTTTCGAGTCCTTCTGGCTCTCCCAGGCCGGATTCTCCGACGCCATCAGTGCTCGTTGGATCGAAGCTCGTGCCCACCCCCACCCCCGCCCCCCTTCCGCCATAGACGCGTGGCACTTCTATGCAAAGCATGCTCGGAAATTTATGAAGGGGTGGGGAGCCAACTTCGTCCGTGACACCAGGGAGCGTAAGAGGGCGCTGCTGACTGCGATCCAGGCCCTTGACCTCCGGGCTGACGCGGCTGGTCTCTCCCCGGACGAGTGGCTGTCCCGCTATGACCTCGAGGACCAGCTCTCCGTGATCTACACTGATGAGGAGGCCTATTGGCGTATCCGGGGCGCTCGGCGTTGGGTCTTAAAGGGTGACGCGAATACGGCTTACTTCCAGGCGATCGCCAACGGGCGTCGCAGACGCAACACCATCCCCTGCCTTTGGGATGGAGCCTCTCTCCTTCAGGACCCCCGGGACATCCGCTCCCATGTTGATGGGTTCTACCATTCCCTCTTCTCCCCCGCTCCTCGGAGCGGTCTCTCTCTCGCCCTTGATTGCTGGACTGGCGCCCATCTGGTTTCTGAAGCCGATAACACATCCCTGACGGCCCCCTTCTCTGAACAGGAGGTCTGGGAGGCCATCAGGGGTATGAACCCCTCCTCGGCGCCGGGCCCTGACGATCTTCTGGTCATCTTCTTCTAGACCTTCTGGAATGTGATTAAGCCTGAGATCATGGCCATCTTCGAGGAATTCTTTGTGGGCTCGATTGACCTTGGCCGCCTCAACTTTGGGACCATCTCCCTCATTCCCAAGGTCCCTGGGGCGACGGACATCCGCCAGTTCCGCCCGATTACGGTCATCAACGTGATCTTCCGGATCCTGGCCAAGGGGTACGCCAATAGGGTGACCCTGCTTGCTGACTGGATCACTCACCCTAACCAATCTGCGTTCATTAAGGGCCGGTACATCCTAGATGGTGTCCTGGTCCTGCACGAGGTCCTTCATGAAGTCCGGGTCAAACACCTGAAGGCGGTCTTTCTGAAAATCGATTTTCACAAGGCCTATGACGCGGTTAGCTGGTCCTTCCTTAGGGAAGTTCTTCTGCGAAAGGGCTTTGACGACCGGTGGATCATGAGAGTCATGCAAATGGTCTCTTGCGGTCGCACGGCGGTCAACATTAACGGCGAGATCGGCCCCTTCTTCCCTACCCTTTGTGGGGTGCGCCAAGGCGACCCCTTCTCCCCGTTCCTCTTCAATATGGTCGTGGACGCTTTGGCCTCCATTCTAGACAAGGCAAAAGCCGCGGGCCACCTCCGTGGTATTACCCCCCATCTCTCCGGGGGCGCGGGGATCTCCATCCTCCAGTATGCCGATGACACAATCATCATGGTTGAAGGCTCGGAGCTGGATATCACCAACCTAAAGTTCCTCCTTCTTTGCTTCCAACAGATGTCGGGCCTCAAGATCAACTTTGATAAGAGCGATGTTATGGTGATGGGATACTCTCCCGCTGAGTCAGTGGCCATCGCCAATAGACTTAATTGCCGCCTGGGCTCGTTCCCCACTACCTACCTTGGGATGCCCATCAGTGACTCACGCCTCTTGGCCGCCGATCTTCGCCCCTCCGTGACCAAGCTCCAGACTAGATGCGAGCCCTGGCAGGGGAGGTGGCTCTCCAAGGCGGCCTGGACTATTCTTATCAACTCCTCCCTCTCCAGCCTCCTCTTATTTCTTATGAGTTTCTACAGTCTCCACGAATCTCTCCATAAGGAGATCGCCAAAATCCAGTCCCGCTTCTATTGGGCTGGCAAGCACGGCAAGCAGAAGTATCACATGGTCAGCTGGCCTGACATCTGCAAGCCTCGGGAGCAGGGTGGATTGGGTATCATGTGCTCTAAGCGGATGAATATTGCCCTCCTATCCCGGTGGCTGTGGCGCATCTCGCAGGGTCAGGGTGGCCTATGGCTGGACATTATCCGGAATAAATACCTGCGCGGCCAACCCCTTGCCTTCTGCCAGAAGTCGGGAGGTTCTTAGTTCTGGCAGTCCCTCGTCCAGCTCCTCCCTGTGCTCCGCATTGGTACCTCTATCTCGGTAGGGTCCGGCCTCTCGACGCTCTTCTGGTTTGACCGATGGGCCGGCGACTCCCCCTTTGCGGCTCGCTTCCCCATCCTCTTCTCTATCTCTGTCGACCCCATGATTTCTGTTGATAGGGCCCTTATTGACTTAGGGCGCCTCGCTTTTTGTCTGCCATTTGGGCCTGCGGAATCCGCCGCCTGGCGTGAGCTGCTTGATTGTGTCGCTCTGCATGAGCCGCTAGTGGATGGAGCCCAAGACCGTGTGCGTTGGCACTTGGAGTCGTCGGGCCAGTTCTCTACCAAATCGCTCTACATGGCCATTGCCCCCTCCTCTGCTCCCCCCCCTCTTGATGGTGTGGTCCGTCCGTCTCCCACTGAAGATCCGCATCTTCATGTGGCAGTGGATCCGTGGTCGGATCCCATCCGGTGTGGAGGTCCGCAAGCGTAATGGCCCAGGCACTGGTATCTGCCCCCTCTGTGCTGTCCCCGAGGACTCCAACCACATCTTCTTCGCGTGCGCCTCCGCCCAGTTCCTCTGGAGCTGCTTCCGCGAGATTGTCGGGGGGGGGGGGAGGGGTTGGACCCAAACCAACTTCCCCGACTTATTTGCTGAACTCCAAACGTCCCCCTCGTCCTCCCGCCACATTAGGTGGCTGGAGGTTGGGGTCCTTGCCTGAACTCTTTGGACTGTTCGTAATAAGCTTGTGATCGAGCGTACCCCTCTCCGTCATGCTACTGACGCTCTCTACAAATTCTCGGGTTTCCTGCAGCTTTGGTGGTCGCTTAGCCGTCCCCTGGAGCGCGACGCCATCTCTGCCTTCATCGCCGATCTTCGCTCGATGGCCGTCCGCCTTTCGCCACCGCCGCCGCCACCGCCGCCGGAGCCTGACTAAATCCCCGGCGCGGGTCTCGCTTTGTTTTTTCTCTTTCTTTGGGCTTGTTGAGCTGTGCCCTCAGCAGAACCTTTTGACTTTGTTGTGGTACTTGGGTGTGTGTGTGTGGACTTGGTGTGGTTGTATGTCCTTTGGCGGTCTGCTTTATCTATAAAGCGGGGCGAAAGCCTTTTTCGGTAAATATACAGGTTATTGATGTGTACCTTACTAGTGTTTATAGTAGCACCTGGGTATTTGATACTTGTTCGGTTGCTAAAAATTAGTAACTCAAAACAGGAGATACAGAATAAACAGAGACTAGTTGATGGTGAAGTGACGATGTATGTTGGAAGTGGTTCCAAGATTGATATGATCATCATCGCACACTCCCTATACTTTCGGGATTAGTGTTAAACCTAAAATAAATGTTATTTGGCGTTTGCATTGAGCATGAATATGATTTGATCATGTTTATTGCAATACAGCTATTCATTTAAAGAGAGAGAATAATTTTTATTCTATTTACATGAATAAAGCCTTCGATGGTCATACACCCAATGAAAATAGTTTGTTGGATCTCGATCGTAGTGATACACATATTCATAATATTGATGCCAAAAGATGCAAAGTTGATAATGATAGTGCAACTTATTTGTGGCACTGCCATTTGGGTCATATCGGTGTAAAGCGCATGAAGAAACTCCATAAAGATGGATTTTTGGAATCACTTGGTTCTGAATCATTTGATGCTTGCGAACCGTGCCTTTTGGGCAAGATGACTAAAACTCCATTCTCCGGAACAATAGAACGAGCTACTAACTTGTTGGAAATAATACATACCGATGTATACAGTCCAATGAGTGTTGATGCTTGTGGCGGGTATCGTTCTTTTCTAACCTTCACAGATGATTTGAGAAAATATGAGTATATCTACTTAATGAAGCACAAGTCTGAAACATTTGAAAAGTTCAAAGAATTTCAGAGTGAAGTGGAGAATCATCATAGCAACAAAATAAAGTTTCTACAATCTAATCGTAGAGGAGAATATTTGAGTTACGAGTTTTGCCTTCATTTAAAAACAATGTGGAATAGTTTCACAGCTCACGCCACATGGAACACCACAGCATAATGGTGTGTCTGAACGTTGTAACCACACTTTATTGGATATGGTGCGATCTATGATGTATCTTACAGATTTACCACTATCATTTTGGGGTTATGCGTTAGAGACAGCTGCATTCACTTTAAATAGGGCACCATCAAAATCCGTTGAGACGACACCTTATGAACTATGGTTTGGCAAGAAACCAAAGTTGTCGTTTCTTAAAATTTGGGGCTACGATGCTTATGTGAAAAAGTTTCAACCTGATAAGCTCGAACTCAAATCGGAGAAGTGCATCTTCATAGAATACCCAAAGGAAACTGTTGGGTACACCTTCTATCACAGATCCGAAAGCAAGATTCATTGCTAAGAATGGATCCTTTCTAGATAAGAAGCTTCTCTCAAAAGAAGTGAGTGGGAGGAAAGTAGAACTTGATGAGGTAATTGTACCTTCTCCCTTATTGGAAAGTATTTCATCACAGAAATCAGTTCCAGTGATTCCTACACCAATTAGTGAGGAAGTTAATGATGATGATCATGAAACTTCAGATCAAGTTGCTACAAAACCTCGTAGGTCTTCCAGAGTAAGATCCGCACCAGAGTGGTACGGTAATCCAGTTCTGGAAGCCATGTTACTAGACCATGATGAACCTACAAACTATGAGGAAGCGATGATGAGCCCAGATTCCGCGAAATGGCTTGAGGCCATAAAATCTGAGATAGGACCCATGTATGAGAACAAAGTATGGACTTTGGTTAACTTTCTCGATGATCAGCAAGCCATGTTAAATAAATGGATCTTCAAGAGGAAGACAGATGCTGATAATAGTGTTACTATCTACAAAGCTCGACTTGTCGCAAAAGGTTTTTTGACAAGTTCAAGGTGTTGAATACGATGAGATTTTCTCACTCGTATCGATGCTTAAGTCTGTCCGAATCATGTTAGCAATTACCACATTTTATGAAATCTGGCAAATGGATGTCAAAACTGCATTCTTTAATGGATTTATTAAAGAAGAGTTGTATATGATGCAACCAGAAAGTTTTTTTCAATCCTAAGGTGCTAACAAAATGTGTAAGCTCCAGCGATCCATCTATGGACTGGTGCAAGCATCTCGGAGTTGGAATATACGCTTTAATGAGTTGATCAAAGCATATGGTTTTATACAGACTTTTGGATAAAGACCTGTATTTACAAGAAAGTGAGTGGGAGCTCTTTAGCATTTCTAAAACTATATGTAGATGACATATTGTTGATTGGATATGATATAGAAATTCTGGATAGCATAAAAGGATACTTGAATAAGAGAATTTTCAAGGAAAGACCTCGGTAAAGCTGCTTACAAATTGAGCATCAAGATCTGTAGAGATAGATCAAGACGCTTGATAAGATTTTTCAATGAGTACATACCTTGATAAGATTTTGAAGTAATTCAAAATGGAACAGTCAAAGAAGGAGTTCTTGCCTGTGTTGCAAGGTGTGAAGTTGAGTAAGACTCAAAACCCGACCATGGCAGTAAATAGAAAGAGAATGAAAAGTCATTCCCTATGCCTCAGTCATAGGTTCTATAAAGTATGCTATGCCGTGCACCAGACCTATTGTATACCCTACTCTAAGTTTGGCAAAGGAATACAATTTTGATCTAAGAGTAGATCACTTGACAACGGTCAAGAATATCCTTAGTGAGGACTTAGGAGATATTTCTCGATTATGGAGGTGATAAAAGAGTTCGTCGTAAAGAGTTACATCGGTACAAGCTTTTACACCGATCCAGATGACTCTAAGTCTCAATCTGGATACAAATTGAAAGTGGGAGAAATTAGCTAGAGTAGCTCCGTGCAGAGCATTGTAGACATAGAATATTTGCAAAATACATACGGCTCTAAATGTCACAAACCCGTTGACTAAACTTCTCTCACGAGCAAAACATGATCATACCTTAGTACTCTTTGGGTGTTAATCACATAGCAATGTGAACTAGATTATTGACTCTAGTAAACCCTTCGGGTGTTGGTCACATGATGATGTGAACTATGGGTGTTAATCACATACAGATGTGAATATTGGTGTTAAATCACATGATGATGTGAACTAGATTATTGACTCTAGTGCAAGTGCGAGACTGAAGGAAATATGCCCTGGAGGCAATAATAAAGTTATTATTTATTTCCTTATTTCATGATAAATGTTTATTATTCATGCTAGAATTGTATTAACTGGAAACATAATACATGTGTGAATACATAGACAAACGTAGTGTCACTAGTATGCCTCTACTTAACTAGCTCGTTAATCAAGATGGTTAAGTTTTCTAACCATAGACATGAGTTGCCATTTGATTAACGGGATCACATCATTAGGAGAATGATGTGATTGACTTGACCCATTTCGTTAGCTTAGCACTTGATCGTTTAGTATGTTGCTATTGCTTTCTTCATGACTTATACATGTTCCTATAACTATGAGATTATGCAACTCCCATTTACCGGAGGAACACTTTGTGTGCTACCAAACATCACAACATAAATGGGTGATTATAAAGGAGCTCTACAGGTGTATCCAAAGGTACTTGTTGAGTTGGCGTATTTCGAGATTAGGATTTGTCACTCCAATTGTCGGAGAGGCATCTCTGGGCCCTCTCGGTAATGCACATCCCTATAAGCCTTGGAAGCAATATAGCTAATGAGTTAGTTACGGGATGATGCATTACGTAACGAGTAAAGAGACTTGCCGGTAACGAGATTGAACTAGGTATTAAGATACCGATGATCGAATATCGGGCAAGTAACATACCAATGACAAAGGGAACAACGTATGTTGTTATGTGGTTTGACCGATAAAGATCTTCGTAGAATATGTAGGATCCAATATGAGCATCCAGGTTCCGCTATTGGTTATTGACCGGAAATGTGTATCGGTCATGTCTACATAGTTCTCGAACCCGTAGGGTCCGCACGCTTAAAGTTTCAAGGACGGTTATATTATGAGTTTATGAGTTTTGATGTACCAAAGGCTGTTCGGAGTCCCGGATGTGATCACGGACATGACGAGGAGTCTCGAAATGGTTGACACATGAAGATTGATATATTGGAAGCCTATATTTGGATATCGGAAGTGTTCCGGGTGAAATCGGGATTTTACCGGAGTACCGAGGGGTTACCGGAACCCCCCGGGGGCTTAATGGGCCATAGTGGGCCTTAGTGGAGAAGAGGAGAGGTGGCCAGGGCAGGCCCGCGCGCCCCTCCCCCCTAGTCCGAATAGGACAAGGAGATGGGGGCGGTGCCCCTCTTCCTTCCTCTCTCTCCCTCCTCTTCCCCCCTTCTCCTAGTCCAACAAGGAAAGGAGGGAGTCCTACTCCCGATGGGAGTAGGACTCCCCATGGCGCGCCTCCTCCCTGGCCGGCCGCCCCCTCCCCCCTTGCTCCTTTATATACGGGGGCAGGGGGGCACCTCTAGAAACAACAACAGATCATTGATCTCTTAGCCGTGTGCGGTGCCCCCCTCCACCATAGTCCTCCTCGATAATATTGTAGCGGTGCTTAGGTGAAGCCCTGCGATCGTAGAACATCATCATCGTCACCATGCCGTCGTGCTAACGAAACTCTCCCTCAACACTTGGCTGGATCGGAGTTCGAGGGACATCATCAAGTTGAACGTGTGCTAGAACTCGGAGGTGTCGTGCTTTCAGTGCTTGATCGGTCGGGCTGTGAAGACGTACGACTACATCAACCATGTTGCTCTAACGCTTCCGCTTTCGGTGTACAAGGGTACATGGACAACACTCTTCCCTCTCGTTGCTATGCATCACCATGATCTTGTGTGTGCGTAGGATTTTTTTTGAAATTACTACATTCCCCAATAGGCACATGGACCCAGATGATGAAGAGGCTTCTAGCAATGCTATCAAGCTTCCATCATTTGTTTACATAATTGACGTACTATACAAATAATTTTCTAGCGCCATGAAATTGTACAATGGTGTGAGCTTTCAGCTTTTATTTTGCGTGTCTTGCCATTGATGCTCTTTCAGAAACAATAAAAAAACTAACTTCCTTGCTAATGCATGTCAATTATTAGCAAATCAGAGCTAATAATGACATCACAACTGAACACAGAGTTGTGAGAAGGTGTTAAATTAAAATTGATCCATGCTTTCATTCGTAGCAATGTCCCCCAGCTCTGTCTAAATGAACAAGGCATGTTGGGAAAAAACATAGCTATCTGGAGCATGCAACATTCTGATCATTTTGTGGAGTTCCACTAAAATAGAGCTGAGCGTCCCTGTTTCAAAGATATTAAGTGCGATTACGATAGCAGAGGACTGCTGATGAAACCATAAACACAAAAATAGAAGCCGGTCACCTTTGCAGTCTCTCTTAAGACTAACTAGTTGGAGAAGATTAGGCTCGGAGTTGGATGAGGAGGATAGAGCAAAACCAATCTCCCTTTGTGCAGTCACACTGAAATGTAGAGATGTTTCCCGTGTGACATTTTAGTACAACTGCACAAAACACTCTTAAGAAAAAAGTGATTTGTGCAGTTCACCAAAAGGTCGCAATAGCAATGAGGTGAAATGGATAGCCCTATTTGCAAAAAAGAGGTAGAAAGGAAACAATTACTGGCCAATAACAGTTGATGACACATGCGACGACAAAAAAGAAGCATATTCCTTGTTCTAAGGGAAGATAACAACACGGTTGTGTTTGTCTAAAATGGTGTGAGGACGAGAATGCAATATGGAAAGTACGCCGAACGAGCTACGTTTTGGGCAAAGAACTATGGAAGATCCACATGCAGCAATGTGGGAAGACGGGCAGTGGAGCAAGGCCGGAGGGGATACCTGGAGGTCATCAGGATGTAAGTAGGTGAGCGGCGATAGGCGGAATCTGCGAGCAGGTGGCGTAGGCCCTGCCGCACCGGGGCTTGGTCCGAGAGAATGGCGTGTACCGAAGATCGGGACATGCTGCCTCGGCGCCGTCGAATGGAGAAACGATGCACTTCCTCCCTTTCCCCCGGCGGACGGGATGCGGCCGGATCAGTGACTAATGGTGAGAAAGAGAGAGGCCACCGCACTCCCTTTCCCCCGGCGGACGGGATGCGGCCGGATCAGTGACCAACGGTGAGAGAGAGAGAGAGGCCACCGTAGCCTTGTGTGAGATACTCTGAAGAGCGACAAACCAGGTAGGCATGCTCCATTGTATATAGTGAGCGGACTACCTTTTTCTCCATAAAAAGTCGGTTTACATTCTGTGTACATGCCATTGAGCGCTATAACTTTATTTAAAAGTAACACGACAACGCGTCAAGTCGAACTTTGTTTCGTGCACGTGTGGTACACGACCTCCCTAGGTAAACAACCGCTACAGGCATTCAAATTAGCACGTGGGCTGCCATTTCGTAAAGAAATGAGCTCCACCGTGTACCCGTGCGGGTGTGGCTGGGCACGAAGCGTGAGTACGTGCACGGTGCACCTATTCTCTTCTTGTATACGTACACCACCTACGTGGGGTTGTGTGAGAGAGATACAAACCTAGATAGATATAGTGTGGGGGTTCTTGAGAGTTTTTTTGGGGGGGGGGTCAATCAAAAAATGTAACATATGCAATGTGTGTGAAATAGAGTCCTGGATATAACATATATATAGAGGGGGCGATCCACGAGAAGAGAGTGGAGCTTTCATCGGCTTGAGGTGTCCATAGAATCGAAGAGAGGGATGATGTGTGTGTGTGCGTGCGCGATCGATAAAGAGTGCCATCGAATTTGTGTGTGCCCACGTCAAAGATATAGAGTGGTTGGCCTACTAGAACGTGAGAGGGGACATGTGTAGTTTGTCTCTGTGGCATGGATACCTACCTGCAGCGCTCGACTATCGGTGTGTGGTGGGGGAAGAGGGAGGCCCAATTAACTATAGAGGTTCAATGGCTAGTATATGTGTGGAGGAGGAGAGAGGCCTACCTCATGTATTAAGGAGATCGATCTGCCTCATGTATTAAGGGAGATCAATCGGCATCCATGCATATGTGCAGGAGAGGAATAAGGTTGGGAGAGAGATAGAGCTAGAGTGTTGGAGGGGGTGGTAGTGGAGTTGCTTCTAACAAATGGTGGGATGGGCTTGCTAGACAAACGGAGGGCACGCCCGCAATATCAATAAGAGAGGAGATGGCTGCTTGTTGTCTGTGCACGTGTGTGTGAGAGACGGGTCAGGAGGCATGCACGAATGATGAGGGGGGACGATGTGGCTGTGGTAAGTAGACGTAACTACATAGGAAGATCAATCACCCTTTGTTAGAGAAAGGAGAAACATAACTTATCAGGTACGTCGATTGATGGGGGGGTAGTTAAAGTCGATCTAGGTATATGTTGGGAGACCGATCGGTATACATGCATGTGTGTGTTAGAAGCAAATGAGGCACGAGGAGAAGGATAGAGAGAGAGGGATGCATCTAGGAGGTGGTACGAGAGGCATACTATATATCGAGGGGGAAGGAGTGTGCGAGTACGAGAACGATGAAAAGAGTGGTGGGAGTGAGGCATGGACGGTGACAAGAGAAGAGGGGAAGCTTGTGTTTGTGCTAGGCACACCTAGCTAGCGAGGCATATCGATCGATGTGTGCCGTAAAGAAGGAGCTGGGGGGCCTACACACACCGTGGGTGAACGACCTAAAGTGAAAAGACGAATTTGCGTGATGGATCTAGAGAATGCTGAGGGAGGGTGAGAGGGATGCGGGCGTGTGCATGCACAAGAGAAAGTTAGCGCTAGCTACAAAGATAAGAGGGTTGTGTGGGTGTAAAAGACGAATAGAGATCATATATACTTCATTATAAAAAGCAAATTTGGATACTCGAAGAATTTATCATAGTGTTTTAAACCGACGCATGTGTGAATATATATAACGGTGATACACATGGTGTGGTTATGAACATGTTATACTACATTTAATATATTTTATCTCTACTCTTATAAGAAAACGGAGTGGTTGATGATGGTGTGCCTGCCATCCTGCATTATAGGCCGTCTGATTTATATCTGGCGGATAGCAAGGAAACTATGATGGTTGAAGTTGGCAACAATCATGATTGTAGATTCTTATCGAAATAGAGAAACGAATTCAAATTTAGTTCGAATTGCAGCGGTAGTATAGACATTTGGAATGCACTAAAATGTTGGTATGACTAGGTTACATGCATTATACAGCAAGCGAAAAAATTTAATCGGACATAACATGGATTCATACTCCCTCCTTCCATCTATATAGGGCGTAATGAGATTTTTAAGACCGCCATTGACTATTGACAAGATTAATAGTACATGACATGCACAATGTGAAAGATATATCATTGAAAGAACCTTTCACAAACGAATTTAATGGTGTGCTTTGTGTAAGTTGCATGTCATATATCATTGCTCTAATATTTGGTCAAAGTTAGCATCGAAAAACGCATTAGGACCTATATAGATGGAAGGAGGGAGTAGCTTTGAATAGCATTTGTATAGTAAAACGGGGCAAGACTCTCTCTTTGTGTGGTGTGAATAGTTTTATTTTTTTGTTTTCTTTTTAGTTGAGGGAAGTGCGAATTGATTTGGTACGTACAAGTACAATATTACTACATGTTAGGCTTCTCCCTAAAATTCAACACGTGTCTTGTTATATCCCGAAAATTTAGATATCGTGCTCCCAAAACTGGCACCTTCACAACCCACACCTTGCTATCCCAAAATTACAACGCGCGTGAAAACTCCCTCCAGCTACCAAATCCCGACACGTGAAATCCCGCTTCTAACCCTGAGCCGAAAGGGCCGCTAGTTCAAATCGGTGGGGGGTACTTTTGTAACACACCCTACATTTTGGACAAGCGCATCCCTAAGTCATGCTTCACCCCCTCCCATCGCCCCCTTTTCGCCATTCGAAATCCCAGGTCGCCATAACCTCTCTGCTCCAGCCACGAAACCCCACCCTCCTTCGTCCGCCACATCACCGCTGCCCAGCCGGAGCCTCTTCCCCGACGACGTCGTCCATCACAATAGCTCGACGTCCCTCGTCCACCTCCCCGAATGAGGATTCGTCGTCCATCTCGCCGTCCCGCCAGTTCAGCCGCCCCGTCCTCCACCTCCAAGGAGCTGCTCCAATGATCGCCTCGTCTATTGCGGCTGCTCCATCCCCACAACACCGCCTTAACCTGCTCCACCGGAACCACAACATCCTCACCGACTCCTCGGATGAAGCCGAGGCCTACTCGGAGCCACCAAAGAGGTTATACACTCATCGCATCGCACCTTCTCCTTAACTCGACCTCCCGGTGCCGACGGTGCTCCATCCCGCACCCCCATGGAGCGGCTACCTTGAAGCCGGCGCCACGGATGACATCTCAACGGCGGTTCTCCCCCAGTGCGAGGCCCCTTCGGCGGCAGCGTCCATACCAGCTGGATCTACTGCTAGTGCTCCGGCTCTCGCTCGCTCACTCGCACTGCTGCTGCTGGTCTGGCTCTCGCTCGATCGCTCGCTCGCCCAGCTGCTGCTGCTGCTCTCCCCCTCGCTTGTGCTGCTGCTCAGCTCCGATTAAGCCACACTTCAGTCGACTGAATCAACTTTTTGGTTAGTCGATTTTTAGGGGTTGGGGGGGCTCGCCGGAGTCAAGGAAGAACCACCCGCAGCGGGGACGGGGGCTCACCTGAGAGGCACCCCACTATCTATCTTAGGGTTCAGGGTGGGGGGCGGGGGGCCTAGAGGGCTGGCTGGGGCGGCGGTGGGGAGTTATTTCGGGGCGGCGAGGCGGCGCTGGGGCCGGCGGTTTGGCCGGTGGTGGCTAGCGGCTCAGGGGTGCAGGTTGAAGATGAACTGCAGGCCCTCCCTAAACTACATGTCAAGTGCCTCTCTGCTACCATTGCGTTCAGTTTCGACAGTAGCATTCAGATTCCATAGTAAATTTTAGTTTCGACAATTAAGTTCAGAGTCAATAGTTTTTACCTCATTTGTTGTAGTCAGGTGGTTTTTGGTGATGTAAATTTTACATCCATTTTACATCATCTATTGGAGATGCTATTAGAATCCCACTTGAGATTGACGATGTTTGACTTGTGTTGCTTCAGCCTTGACGTCATACGGCTCATCGGAGCTGCTCCAACGACAGAACAATCCATCACAACAGAGCAGTGCCCTGGACGCTGTCTACAGATTCCTCAGATCTTCCTCCACACCTCCGACAGCCACCTCTGCCTCAAGTGCTTCAGCGACCAACCCAATGATGCTAAGGTCGACACGGCTACAGCAAAGAGGTTGTACACTTGTTGCATCACTTATTACTATACATTCACATCGATCCATTAGGGCTATTTTGGTTCAACGGAAGAACATAGCAATAGGGAATTTTCCAATGGCACTCTGCTATTCAATTATTCATGCATTTTGTTGAAAGGAATGAAGCAAAACATCCACCTGGACCTACTTTTCAAAATCCTATGCATGAAAACAAGACCAAGTGCATTAGTGCCAGAATAAGATTCTAACTGTACACGCTTTCATATGGTTTCACTTTATTTTGGCCATGTTTCTTTGCATTCCTCTGCTCTTCCAATTTCTGTAAACCAAACACCCAGGTTGACAGAAATCCTGTGTTTACAAATGCTCTATTTACCATGTGCATTTTCCTATCCTATTCCGGTGTTTTTCCTATCCCTGTGTTTTAAGAATCATGCAAGCCAAATGAGCCCTTACAGAATTACTTCAGTTATAGGTACGTGTCGAAGGGAACTTTGTGTGGTTTGTCCTGCTCCTGCCACGATGTCGTCCACCTCACCTGAGCTGCTCCATCGACAGAAGCATCCATCAAACCAGACATCACGACTCCTGACCGTATTTCGCCGCCTCAGATCTCTTTCCCTGCCGCCGGCACACCGCAATGGCATCACCATCAACGACTCAGCAGATGAACCTGAGGAGTACACGGGTCCACAAGAGAGGTCGCACTCTTTTGTTTCTGCTTATGTTATGCATTGCTTAAACTTACCTGCTACTTTATCATCCTGTTCAGCTCTTGGACTCCCAAGTCAGGTCCAAATTAATGTTCAAACTTGAGTTTCTAAATTAGTTGTAGGGCACATATCGAGGCAACAATGAATAGTATGTCTGTCTAATATCTGGTTCACCTAGGGTATGAATATGTTGTTCATCTTGGGTGGGAAACAAATAGTAAAGCAATCATCATCTGTCTTTTTATTAATTTAAAGCAATCATCAGCCTGCTATCATTATTTTTGGATCCATCCACTGGTTGTTACCATCACTCTAAATTTCTGCATGCTCTCCTTACATAATCTCACCATATTTTTTATGTATGCATGTCAGATATTGTACACAGTCATGCTGAACATGTAGAGAAAAAGAGAAGAGTTCTGAGGCGGTGATATCCAGAGGAAGATATTTGTTCTGAGGAGGATTCAGATGGCGCTGACCACTCCTATTTACCCCCCAAGGTGTTTGCTCTACCTTGGGATGATGATGTTAGTCATATCATGCATATGTTGCCTTGCAGTGCCTACTTTTGACATCATATATGTCATCTGCTTAGTTTAGACATGTTCTGTAATGCCACCTGTTTAGTTTCTATATCATATATGGGAATTATGCAGTCTCATGTCTTTTAGCCAGCCATAATATATATGAAATGTGTAATGCCATCCTGTTTAACGAGGCATCATATATTAGAATGATATCTTGCCCATCCTTTTCTTCATTACATTTCCATTTGTCGACAATGTTTGTACATTAAACTACTCTTCCTGTGAATCAGCCATTTGGGTGGGAGATGGAAAAATCTAGAGTGAAAACAAGGCCTTCAGAGCAGACAGTGCTACCTGTCGAAGCAGATCTCTTGTTGGGTCTCGATAGCTCCTCAGAGATGGATTCAGAGATAGATGACCAGTCCTATTCCCCCACTAAGGTGTATGCTCTAACTTGGCATGGTTATACTGCTCATATCATGCATATGGTGTCTTGCATTGCATAGTTTAGACATCACATACACAATAGTCAACACCATGTTGTTAGTTCAGACATCATATCGAATGTCCTCTATTTAGCATATAAATCACATATGTGAATTAAATGATGCGATCCTGATTACTTAGATAACATGTAGGTGCATTATGTCATGCGATCCTGTTTAGTTATTCATCATATCTTTGAATTATGTTATGCTATGCTATCCAGTTTAAATAGACATCATATATGTGAAATTATGTCATGCTATCCATTTTAGTTAAAGAATATACATGTCAACTATTTCATGCCCTCTTTTTTCCACACTATCTATTGCATCTGTCTCTCATACAATGTTTGTACATTCAACTATGTTTCCTGTTTATCAGCCATTTGAATTGGAGCGGGTGATGCCCGTATCTAGCGGACTAAAAACACGGTCTTCAAATAAAACAGTGCTACCTCTTGGTGGAGATAGCACCCCGGTTGTACATGCACAAGAACCAGCCCTATCACACATAACCCAAACTCTCGCAGATTGTACCCCTACTGCCATGGACAGAGAACCCGCTTCACCCAATCTAACCCCAACCCCAGCCGATAGTAACCCAGTTCCTATTGACACATCACCATCTCCACCACAGAGCTCCCAAACAAGAGCAGTTAGTAAGGCAGCTCCAGTGCCCAAAGGGCCAGTACTATCACGGCGAACCCCAACTCCACCAGTTAGTACGCCTATTCCTGTGGAGGAAGCACAACCAGCTAGTCGTAGTTTAGCATCTGTCGCATTTGATGTTGTTAAATCGTATGTGCGTATCTTCCCATCTTGGAAATATTATACTAAAGATGAAGGAAAATGCCAGTTGCAGGTGTTTGTCCAAGAGTTATGTGTAAGTAATGTTATTCATGGCAATTACTTTGCTTCGTCCCATACATCCTACCTCCATGATGGTTATAATACAGCAAATTTTCCCATTTTTCTCTATAGATAAGGACCGATTTGGAAACTCAGGATGAGGTAACCTGTGCTAATACCTCTGTTATCTTCAAGAATGCTTGGTGGCAGTATCAGAATTACCTAAAGAAAACGTACTTCACCAGCAAAGAAACTCATCAAATTCCCTTATGTTCTCCTGAGACACATTTACTGGACAATGACTGGGAATGCCTTGTTCTGTATTGGTCCCGAACCAAGAATGTGGTAAGGTCTATGAGCTCATTTTCTATTTTTAAGTATTATATTCTTGTGTCTTACTGTACTCTGTTCATGTAGAACAAGTGCCTAAACCTGAAGAACAACTGGTCTAATTTAAGATTCCATTGCTATCATAGTTCAAAAAAGCGCTAGGTGTTAATTGTGCATTTTGCCACCGCCTTGCGCTTTGCTGACCAAAGCGCATGCTTATGCGCAGTTATGCACAGATTAAGCATAGTTATGCGCAATGCGTTTTGCCAACGCCTAGAGCCTAGGCGCGCTTAAGTGCTCACTTAGGCGCGCCTTTTTTAACTATGATTGCTTTGCTCTTGTATCACTGTATTTACTCATACAAACTTATTTTTAAATTGAAGGATCCAATCGAAACTCCAATGGCACAGCAGGTATGTTCACGCATGTTTCTTTAACAGGTTTGCTCTTATCTGTTGATTTCAATTTCAATTGTGTATACAGTTGACTTTCATATCATGGACATTACTAGCATCACAACAGAGCCAATAGTGTTGTTGTACATGTGGACCCGTGGTACCCATCTGAAATCTTGTTATGCCGTGTAGGTTCCCACGCTTTGTATTCTTTCACTGCTGCTTTGTCTTGAACTGATATGATTTGAACCGTGTCTCTATTTTGATTTGGCAAGACAATGCGGTGACCATAGGACGTAGATATATGTTTGTTTGATGCTTTTATTATGTACTAGTACTTGGCAATAGAAGACTTGGTAGTTTAATCCTGTCCACCTTACTAATGAACTGGTTCACCGAAATGAGTTTCATATACTACTACATGCTAAACTTGTTATGTGTCTGCTTGTTTCTTCTTTTAGAATACTGACAGAATATTGGGGAAGAGTGCCTTGTTAAGCAATGGTAAAGGAACTAATGCAGATAATGTTCAGGATAGTGACACATCCTTGTTGGTCTTCAACAAAGCTGATAAAACAGCTAAGGAAGACTATCTTGAAGACAGCAAGACAACCCCAAAGTCTTGTCTTGGTTTAGTGTTCGAGTTACTGGCCACTACCGCTTGCACAAGCTATTCAAACTCACTGTCTGAATTAGTTCGGTTTCTTAAGTATCAACTACAAGCTAAAAGACATCGATCAGCTGTGCTGCAACAAGAAGCGGAAGGACTGCGGAAGTCCCTGGATCATTCAGATGCATACTTTCTGGTGCAACAGCAAGTGTTGGAGGATTTTAGCGCCAAACAGGACAAAGCTAATAAGCTTGCTAAGCTTATTGCCAGCATGGTGGATACCCAGGATAACGTTTCTTGAGCTCTTCTGAAGTTGTTTTAGTTATTCTCTTGTTTTGTTGTCGCGTTTATTTGCACTGGTGGCCAATTTCTGACAGCAAGTGTATGTAATGTGCTGCTTTGTTCCCTATATTTGCACTGGTGGCGAACTTTGATGCCCAGTGGATGTAATATGTGTAATAGCGGTAATAGGCTAGCATTAATTGCTTGCTTATTTATTTCCTTATTGTCTTGTTAAGTTGTAGCTCATAGTCACTGCAATTCTTTTTCTGTGTTTTTCTAGTGGCCACAATAGCCTATTTTTGGTAACTAGGCCAAAATAATCATGGCAACACATGGACTATTGTAACCATGGGCCTCTTGCCGGCCGTATGATCCATGGGCCTTCTTCCGGCCATAGGATCCATTGGCCTTCTATACGGGTCGTAGGATCCATTGGCCTTTTATACGGGTCGTAGGATTCATGGGCCTTCTATGGGTCGTAGGGTCCATGGGCCTTCTATGGGCCATATGATCCATGGGCCTTCTATGGGCCGTACTATCCATGGGCCTCATACGGGCCGTAGGATCCATGGGCCTTCTACGGGGCGTATCATCATTTCGCTAAAAATGGGTCGTACCATTCATGGACCATAACGGGTCATTAATTGGCAGTATTTGATAACTCTATGAAAACAGGCCAACGGGTTTTTTTAACATGAAAACGGCCCAACATATTAATGTTCCACAAATGGGCCGACTGTAACGATGGGCTGAATTTGGCCCACAAGCAGAAAATGACAGTAACGGGCCATATGTAACTGAATGCTGCAAATGAGCCCAAGAATCAATGGGCCCTGAGAAAACCGAAAGATAACTTGGGCTGGAAACGACCCAATGGAATAATGGGCCGTTAATGGGTATAAAGTGATACATTGTTCATTACGGGCCAGTTTCACCATAGGCCGTTAATGGGCGAAGAGTTACAAAGGGCCTCATATGGGCCGAAAGAAGTCATGGGCCGCACATGGGCCAGAAGTTAAAACGGGCTGGAATCATATTGGACGGCCCACATGACGCTACTGGGCCTAATTCGGAGAGGTCATAACGAGCCCTGGATTAGCGGGCTGTAAATGGGCTATATGTGAACAGGCCGTTAACAGGCTTTCCGTGGGCCGGCCCGCGACCTTTTGACCAAGTCAAACGGGCCGGCCTTTTCACAGGAATGGGCCTCTGTTGGGCCGTGCCACGTGTCACCGTATCATAGGTGCCTTCAGTCTAATGAGTGGATGACATCTGTCCAAACGGTGAGCCGACACGTGTTTCCTCCAGCCAATGATGATTTTACATGTGGAAAATCCCCATTGGTCGGGGCTGTTAATGGGTTATCGGATCCAAAACCAAACCCGATAACTTAACGATGTTCCGTGACGGTGGATGCCACGTGTCGGTCACCCTTGACGAAAGCACTTCTGTGACGCGCGATTTATCGTCATGGAAGTGGACACTTCCGTGATGATAATATTGGTAATGTCATGGAACACTTCTACGACAGCACATGTATGACTATCTTGATTCTGTCATAAAATCGTCATGGATGTACATGGATGACAAAAAACACGACCTACTGTGACAAAAACACGTATCATCACGGAAGTGTATTTTTTTGTAGTGTACCAATCTAAGGTTTTGGAACAAAGATCGGATACAAGAGATGAACTAGGGTTTGAGAGGAGAAGGTGCTGGTGAAGATGTCGATGGAGATTGACCCCTCCTGCTGAGAGGATCGATGGTGATGATTTCCCCCTCCCGGAGGGATGTTTCCTCGACAGAACAGCTTTGCTGGAGCCCTAGATTGGTTCCGCCAAGGTTCCGCCTCGTGGCGGCGGTGTTTCCTCCCGAAAGCTTGCTTATGATTTTTTTCCACGGTAAAAGACTTCATATAGCAAAAGATGGGCAACGGAGGGATGCGAGGTGGCCCACGAGGTAGGGGGCACGCCCAGGGGGTAGGGCATGCCCCCACCCTCGTGGACAGTGGGTGGCCCCCCTCTGGTATTTTCTTCGCTCAGTATTTTTTATTAATTTCAAAAATAACTTCCGTGGAGTTTCATGACTTTTGGAGTTGTGCAGAATAGGTCTCGAATATTTTCTCCTTTTCCAGCCCAGAATTCCAGTTGCCGGCATTCTCCCTCTTCATGTAAACCTTGTAAAATAAGAGAGAATAGGCATAAGTATTGTGGCATAACGTGTAATAACAACCCATAATGCAATAAATATCGATATAAAAGCATGATGCAAAATGGACGTATCAATCATCATGTCGTGTCTCGTCACGACGAACTGTAGCAACGGTGCATACTCATGAAGAACACTTATACCTTGAAATTTAGTGAGGGATCATCTTATAATGCTACCACCGAACTAAGCAAAATAAGATGCATAAAAGATAAACATCACATGCAATCAAAATATGTGACATGATATGGCCATCATCATCTTGTGCCTTTGATCACCATCTCCAAAGCACCTTCATGATCTCCATTGTCACCGGCTTGACACCTTGATCTCCATCATAGCATCGTTGTCGTCTCACCAACTATTTCTTCTATGACTATCGCTACCGCTTAGTGATAAAGTAAAGTAATTACATGGCGATTGCATTTCATACAATAAAGCGATAACCATATGGCTCCTGCCAGTTGCCAATAACTTTGTTACAAAACATGATCATCTCATACAACAATTTATATCACATCATGTCTTGACCATATCACATCACAACAAGCCCTGCAAAAACAAGTTAGACGTCCTCTACTTTGTTGTTGCAAGTTTTATATGGTTGCTAAGGGCTTCTAGCAAGAACCGTTCTTACCTACACATCAAAACCACAATGATTTTTTGTCAAGTGTGTTGTTTTAACCTTCAACACGAACCGACCATAGTCAAACTCGACTCAACTAAAGTTGGAGAAACAGCCAGCCGCCAGCCACCTGTGTGCAAAGCACGTCGGTAGAACCAGCCTCATGAACGTGGTAATGTAATGTCGGTCCGGGCCACTTCATCCAACAATACCGCCGAATCAAAGTAAGACGTTGGTGGTAAGCAGTATGACTATTATCACCCATAACTCTTTGTGTTCTACTCATGCATATCATCTACGCATAGAACTGGCTCGGATGCCACTTTTGGGGAACATAGCATGCAATTTCAAACAAGATTCCTACGATCACGCAAGATCTATCTAGGAGATGCATAGCAACGAGAGGGGAGAGTGTGTCCACGTACCCTCGTAGACCAAAAGCGGAAGCGTTAGTTAATGCGGTTGATGTAGTCGAATGTATTCACGATCCAACCGACACAGGTACCGAACGTACGGCACCTCCGTGTTCGGCACACGTTCAACTCAATTGCGTCCCTCGAAATCTTGATCTAGTAGAGGGTCAAGGGAGAGTTCTGTCAGCACGGCGGCGTGTTGATGGTGTTGATGATGTGATCCACGCAGGGCTTCACCTAAGGACTACGATGCTATGACCGAAGGAGTAAACTATGGAGGGGGCACCGCACACGGCAAAGAGAACAATTGATGTGCCTTTGGGGTGCCCCCTGCACTAAAAAAACACTTCCGTGATGATACGTGTTTGTCACAGTAGGTCGCATTTTTTGTCATGCCTGTACATCCATGACGATTTTATGACAGAATCAAGATAGTCATACCTGTGCTGTCGTAGAAGTGTTCCATGACATTACCAAAATTATCATCACAGAAGTGTCCACTTCCATGACGATAAATTGCACGTCACAGAAGTGCTTTCATCAAGGGTGACCGACACGTGGCATCCATCGTAACGGAATGCTGTTAAGCTATCGGGTCGGGTTTTGGATCCGATAACCCATTAACAGCCCGGACCAATGGGAAATTTCCACGTGTAAACTTCTTATTGGCCGGATGAAACACGTGTCAGCTTGTCAGTGGGTCAGATAGGCGCCTATGATATGTCGACACATGCGACGGCCCACCACTGGCCCATTTAGCTTACAAAGCCGGCCCATTTGACTTGGTCAAAAGTTAACGGGCTGGCCCATGAAAAGCCTGTTAACGGTCTCTTCGCAAATAGCCCATTTTACGGCCTCGTAACTCATGGCCAGGCCCTAAATGAAATTGGCCCAACAACGGCATGTGGGCCGTCGAATATAACACCAGCCCGTTTCACTTTCAGCCCATGTATGGCCCACGACCTCTTTCGGCCCATATGAGGCCTTTGTATCTTTAGGCCCTTTAGAGGCCCACGGTGACTCTAGCCCATAATGAACAATAAATTTCTTTATAACCGTTAACGGCCCGTGATTCACATGTTCCCTTTCCAGCCTGTGTTAGCTTTCGGCCTATTGACAGCCCGTACGTTCTTGGGATCCTTTCCGGCCCATGATTACTTCCGGCTTGTTACTGGCGTGTTCCCCTAATGGGCCAAATTCGGCCCGTGGCAAGAGTCGGCCTGTTTCTGGCCTGTTAACCCGTTGCGCCGTTTCTAGCCTGTCCTATATTCCGGCCCATTAATGACCCGTTATGCCTGTGATAGAATTAAGCCTTTGATGGCCTCGGGCCTATTAACGATCCATTACTGTGTTGGGCTGATACCAATTACGCCCATTTACGGCCCATGTAGACCCATTTATCTGATGGCCCGAGGCCCACCGATTCTACGGCCCTGTTGGAGGCCCATTTATCGACGGCCCGTAGGAGACCCATGGATCCTATGACCCGTAGCAGGGTCAAGGTTACCACGGTCCGTATATGGCCCATGGTTGTTGCGGCCACTAGCAAACCAGGGAAAAAGAAGTCTAGGAAATAAATAAGGCTGAAACTAACGCCAGGCTATTAAGGCGATTGCACAGATTGCATCCACTCGGCATCAAAGATCGCCACCAGTGCAAATATAGGGAACACCCTACACTATACAAAAATGGCTTGCTGTTTTTTCAGTCGGTGGTTGCACATTAAGAACAAATTTTTTATCGCACCAAAACAAATTACAAGTATAAAACAAAAGGAAGGTTGGCATAGAAGTTAACAATCTAGCAGATAAATGCACCACCAGAAGTTCAGAAGCTCAATTCATTTGACCTGACTGTTATGTTTTCATGTTGTATTGTCCGATGGAGAACCATAACCTTCGCCTTCATTTCTCCTAGGCTCCTGAACAACATAGAAAATGTTTGATAGTCTAGATTCAAAACCATGCATATCTTGACGACATTGAACAATGTCTCTCCTTGTTTCACAAAGGGTCTCTGTTAGGGAATGGACTTGTGTCTGGAGCGCAGATACAACATTGTTTTGAGCTTGCATATCTTGATCATGAGGCAGTTTGGACGAGATTGCCTTAAAAACCAACCCAGTATTACGCAGGAACGTGCTTTTGACACTGTTAGTGGACAGCTACTGACCCACTGCAGCAAGAGTTGACATTGCGGTTATAGTTGCCTCACCACCTTCAGAAGGTGGTAGTTCCACCATTTTTCCATAGCTCGCTGAAAAGTTGAATTTTTACATTAGTAGTACCAGAACAGAAGATATTAAGGAGGCAGCAAAACCAAACAAAATAGCTTTGGTCTATATACAGAACTTATTCTGGTGAACCCATGTAAAATATTAGTTGTATTTTATTGCAAAGTACATAATAAAACCAGGTTCCAAACATATGACCATGTACCATCGCTAATGTATTGTCTATTTCTTCACATTGTATTGAGGGCTAAGGATAAAGAGATATAGTTTATAATACGATAAGCATAGTATGACATCATTCATATCGCAAAACAACTGAGAACAGACAAACAGGCAATTGTAACATTGTGTGGGCAAGTCTAGCATGGAACTAGATTATAGGTCAAGATCAAAGGAACATCACTCCTCTCTTTTAGACCTTGTAAGGTGCAATTATAAGCTAAGACAATTGTGTATAAAATTGAAAAGAGTAATAGACATTGGCTGCAAACCATGCAGTTCAAGGCATAAGTCAAAGTAAGTAGTAGTTAAAAGGCATGAGGATTAAGGACTTACAACAGCGGCTTTGACTAGTGTAGTCATGCCCTTCTTCTTGCTGACAGTCCTTGAAGATTTCCACAGCATTTGTTTAGGTACTTTTTGGTCCTGGCGGGCTTTCCTCTACATTTGGAACAAGTCAATATAGATCTGATTATATAGTACAGCGAAAACAGTGAAACAACAGCTAGTGTGCAATATAGCTACGAGATCCTGTCATCTGTTGTAATTTCACTTTCGTATGGTTGGCCTTGTTCTTTGAACAGTTCACCTACAAGAAGATAGATTTCTATGGCACATGCGTAAATAGGACTTCAACATGTGATCTGACCACATATATATAATGTACCTGATACTTCGGATCAGACCAGTGTTTAACGAGGCCCCTCGAGTCTTCATCCAATATATTTCCCACTTGAGATGTTTGGTAAAGTTCACTGTTAGCCTTGCCTTGAAAGTGAGTTTTCCTCAAGTTATACCGATACTGTTGCAGAGCAGGCTTGAAAACATGGGTGCAAGCTCGTCTTGTTGCATCATCTTGGCTATCCAACTTGAACCTCATCTGTTGAAAATTATGGGAGTCTCATTATCAGCAACCTAGAAAGTATGGGACAGAGCAAGACAATATTACTAGTTTCCATACATAACCATACTTATAGATAAATGGTCGAGGAAGGTGTTGAACTAGGTTTCGTCTTTGTCATTCCTGTACTGAATCCATGTTGGGAGGATACGTACATGACACCTAACGGCAACAGCTGCCTCTAATACTAACTTGGCTGACTCTATATCATCACGTGGCCTTTTTAAACCTGCCTCAAAACGGATCTCCATTCTTCCTCCTCTAGATTTAGTTAACCTATCGAGCATTATCCCTGATGTTTGTTTCCTCTTACACCTAGGTGCTAGTCCAACAACGAACATAGGAAGTGTTAGTGTACATCAAATTGTGACACTACATATAAAGAAGCATGCAACTGTAACTTGACTCCAGCAACTACCTTCTTGATGTTGAAGCTCACAAGGTTCATCTGATCTTGCCAACTCATCTTGTGTCAAGAGTGCTTTGGAAGTAGTGTCAGGTGGCAAGGGAGCTTGGGAACGTGCTGCTAGCTCAGTTGACGCACGAGTAACTCGTGCAGCTGGTAGTACTGTGGAAGGTGTTGCAAGAACTAGGGTTGTCTCTGCTTGTTTGGTGGCAGCTATTTGTTTCTGTTTGGCTTTTTCTATAGCTCGTGTAGCATAGGATACCCTGTTTGTAGAATTTTCCACTGGACTTTGACCTTCTATTGCACCATCAGTACTAGCAGAATCTGAAGGATTCATCCGCTTCTCATTCCCTGCCATTCTGTGTTTATTCCTCTTTCTCTGTGCCATGTTAAGTCAAGCCGACAAGAAAACGAATAACAATTTAGTTCTTCAGAACAAATTGATGCGTGATACAGATGAACAGAACTTTGATGTTAGACAACCACATGATAGGAGGATGTAATATGTACAAAAAATAGGATGGAAGAGATAACCAGAACTATGATGTGTAAACTAAGCAGAAGATATTTCACTAAATTAGAAGCAATGCAATGGAAGGTAGACACCATATGAAAGGTGCTACAAATATCGCTCTGCCAAGTTAACAGCGTCTCATCATAAATGGCATTTAAACAAATGCGAAGCAGTACAAGAAATAAATCATATGCAAGATGCAAACAACATCACACTACCAAGTTAGAGGTCTCTCGTCATTAGTGCCATTGCATATTCACAGCTTATGATGTGTAAACTAAGGAGAAGGCATTTCAACAAATTAGAAGCAATGAAAGCTAGAGACCATATGAAAGATGCAACGAATATCACTCTACCAAGTTAAATCCGTCATAAGGGTCACTTCAACAAATTAGTAGTACAAGATAGAAAAGAATGCGAGATGTAACCTATATCACACTCCGAAGTCAAACATGTCTTATGATAAGTGATTGTTGCGGGTTACACAACAGTAGTAATTTGATGTAAGAACATGGTGTGATAGACAGATATTGTATGTTCTAGAAACAGGAACATGTGTCTTATTCAAGTATAATGTGTAAAGTAAGCAGATGGAATTCAACAAAATTAGAAGCAATACAAGCTAGACATCACACATAACATGCAACCACATATAACAGTGCCAAGTTAGAGGGAGCACCAGTGATGGTGTACTAGGGGAGACGTGCCCATCATAAACACAGCTACGTTGAGTGCCTATGCATGTGTTGTCTTGGAAATCATCTTGGGGGGATGGAGTAGAAACCGTAGAGGACCTCCGTTTGGAAGGAGCACCTTTATCCTCTGCCTTGCTAACTTCCGTCCGCTGTATTGATTTTGAATTGTCAAGTAAAACCGACAAGAAAAGGCAATAAAATCCTCTCTTCAAAACTCATTCATGCATGATACTGACAATCACTACTTTGATGTAAGGCAAACACATGATACCAGGATGGAATATGTACGAAAAATAGGACGGCATGGCATGTTCACAACTGTTTGTGTAAACTAAGCAGAAACCATTCCAACAAATAAAAAGCAATGCAAGCTAGACACCACATGAAAGATGCAACCAATATGACTCTGCCAAGTTAAAAGCGTCCCATCATAAATGGAATTTCAACAAATTAGAAGCAGCGCATGCTATAAATCATATGAAAGATGCAACTAATATCGCACATCATATACTAAAGGTGTCTCATCATATTGATTGACGCGGGATACAAAAAAACAATAGTTTTATGTAAGGACATGCTTAATAGACAGATGTACTATGTACTAAATACAGGAAGGCATGTCACATTAACAGGTATAATGTATAAGCTAAGCAGAATAGCACATGCAGTTTAACCAGATTGGAAGAATTACAATCTAGACACCATATGCAACATGCAACCACATATCACGCTGCCAATTTAGAGCAAGCACCTGCGATGCTAGTGTAGGGGAAATGCGGTAATCAACTACAGAGCTACATTCACTATCTTCATCTAGCCTTGCTGTTTCTTGAGAATCATGTCGGGAGGCTGATGCTGCATTCTTTAAATGAGGAGTAGTCCACTTGCCTGACTGCCTCATCATAAGTGATTGATGAGGGATACACAAGAACATTAGTTTGATGTAAGAACATGGTTAATACACAGATGTACTAGTATGTACCAAAAACAGAAAGGCATGTCATATTCAAAGGTATAATGTGTAAGCTAAGTAGATGCAATTTAACCAAATTGGAAGCAATACAAGCTAGACATCCGGCTGGAGTGGTGAGCATGATCATCTAGGACCTGAGAGCCTGGTGGGAGGCGGGCTGCTTCGCCACTATCGCGGCTTTTTAGTTGGCTTCCAGGTGATGCCTGTCTTTGCTGGGCTTGTCACTGGCTCGGCCAGTGCCCTAACTAGCTATTTGTCTTCTGGTGCTCACGGGATGGTGGTTCATGTAAAAAATATATTTCCTTATCTTAATAAAAACCGACTTCAGTCTTTCGAATACAAGCTAGACACCATATGGAACATGCAACCACATATGACAACACGAAGTTAAACAAGCACCTGGGATGGTGGTTCATTGCGAGCGAGGTCATCAACTCCAGAGCAATGTTTACCGTCTCCATCTACTGACACTGCACCCTTTATAGCGCTGTAACGTGTTGTGCCTACCCGCGAAGAAAGCTGGCTCAACTTCTCTCTTTTCTTTTATGTTTCTCTCGAGGCAAATTTGAAATACCCTTGCATAAAAACACAATAGTGAGAGTATGGGTGAAGTGTGTGCAAAACTAGTGCACTGTAAAAGTAGCAGATAGCAGGTGGTTGAAAAATAAATGACAGGAGACATATGATAGCTCTACAACATCGCATGGCAAACAAATTTAGATTCTACTCCGTATGATTTTGTAATATATGAGCACAGGAAATGCAGGTACTCCTCCAGCACACCACCACATGTGGTCATATCAAGATAATAGTCGACTAAAAATAAATAGGTCAGTCCATTTTTTTAGTGAACCGTCTAATCTATAAGGAACGGGCAGATGGCCTTCGTCTACATCCCGCCAGTCACTGTTGACGATCTTTCTAGAACCGCCAGCGACCACCGGCCCAGACCCCTGCCTCCGCCGCCCTGCCCTTCCCTCGACCTCACACCACCACCGTGCTTGGCAGCGCCCCCAGGCCATCCCTTTAATCCCGGCCGACCTCTAGATCGGGCGCCAGTAGCTCTAGTCCCCACACGCCCCTAAGATAAACACCAAGGCGCTGCTTCCCCGGCGTAATAGGCAGACTAGCGCCTGTTATGCCAGGGAATGCTTCCGTTAATTAGGAATCAACTAACCAGGAATTAAAATTCAGGGGGGCGACGGACCTCTAGCTAAGGTGAGATAGTATATTAGGAGAAACCTTGTGCATCGCGAGTTACTAGGAACATCTAGTATCAAGAAGAAGCGGTCAACTAGTGTCTTCTATGGGATGAATACCGTGCAAGCAGACACGTAAGATTTGCATGAATAAGGGAAGAGGAGTACCCTTATCGGTTGCCAGTGTGGTCTCCTCCATATGTCACGGCGATCTTCTTTTTTCTCCCGAGGGAACCGATGTTTTGGAGAACCGTGTATCCTTGGACAAACCGATGGCCAAATTGTTGACTGTGTTGCCGTGGCCATATACCGGCGGAGGGGAAGCAGATCTGAGGCGGCGAAGGACGGCGTAGCAGGAACAACTCTGGTAAGGTGGACGGTGGTGAAGTTGGAGCGGCAGCGGTGAGGCGCAGGACGGCGTGGTTGAACTGGCTTGGGTACGGACGGCTCGGCCTCGGCTTCAATTACAAGCCATGGAGGGCATTGCGGTTGAGGTTGCGGTGGACGACGACGTCGGGGTATCTGCTCCGGCGTGATGGAGGAGGGCGGTGGTTGATTGGTGGGATGGGGTGGTGGACGGAGGACGTCAGGGTTTCACGACTGATGGAGAGGTAGTTTTTGCGCCCACGGAGTACGAATGGGGAATTGGACGGGTGGGCGGGGGGGAGGGGGAGAACCATGTTTCGGTCTGGGACGCGCTTGTTTTTGGCTTTTTTTTAATAGAAGATGGGACGCGCTTGTTTGAAATTTGGGGAAAGTACAAACTTTGCCCCCTCTTAAATTTCGGACCTACCGCGGGTTGGGGGTAGGATGGTAATCTGAGGTGTCCCAAATAGTGTGCGGGAGCGATTTCGGCCGCGCGCATGTGTGCTTAGGCGTCCATTGTGTATGAATGTTTTTCGGAGGCGGTTTCTTGGCGTATAGATGAAGCTACAAACCTACCCTGGTTTAGACCTTTGGACGTCGGGCCGGTAGGTTTCACGGGTCGGAGTTATTAGAAAAGTAATTTCATTGTACTACCAAACATTGGTCTCACGCGGTTTCGGGTGAGTAGTGGCTCTTTTGGCGCTTCATTCGAAATTTTGAAACACAAGCATTCACGTTTAGAGTACTCTTGAACTATGAGGATTGACCTAAATAGACAATGTTAAATTTGACCTTGTATGTTTGAAAACCTCATTAAATTATCTGCTTCTTTTTGAAATTTTGACACTTGAAAATCCTATAACTACGATTATTTTGGAATGGAGGAGCTAAATTTGAATCTATTTTGTACACGACTACATATTCTATTATGTACAAAATCAGAGCAAAGATTGGTGCCCCCATAATTTAGGTATGATTTACAAATGCCATGATATCAAATTCAAATAATTGAATGGACTTCATGTTGAATTCGATTTTTTAAACCACCTTAAGTTGAATTCAAATGTATGCTAGTTCATAGGTAGCTATTTATAATGTTCATTGTGTAACTTTCGTATGTATAATGTGCTTTACACACACAACATGAACTATACTCAGGTTTATATTCGATTGCTAAAGCAATGCATTGTCTGGAGTTCAAAATACTAACTATGTGGATCAATTGTGTTATATAATAACATAGACATGCTCAAATTCGATAGAATCTAGATGTCTGATGGATCAATGACCGTTCCTTATGCGAATTGCAAATATCATGATCCCATCCTAATATTTGGATACAATTTATATCTTTAATCAATGTGTACAACAGTCTTCTACGTGTAGTTTCACTCTCCATCGGTGGCCTCCCACACATGCTCACACACTCTTTCTCGAGGTGTCTTTTTCGCACACATGCTCTCAATATAACCCTCCCTCCCTCTCGTAATTTATGACTGTTTTCACTAACCTTTATCACAAGCACTCTTACTCTCGCAAGCATACAGACAATCCCCATCGACCCTTTCTATATACGTAGACCTGCCTACGTGTCTCTTGTACGCACATTATCTTTAGGCCTGTCTCTCACGCATTGTCTCACACCTCTCTTCCTAATCAACGAGTATGATTCTAGCAGAGCATTCTGTAGGATGCCCCTTAAAGTTAGGTTGGATGAATAGTAATATCAGAGATAAAGGGGTTAACTGAGTCCGAGAACCTAGGGTTACAAATCCTTGCCGGCTTTGTCAGTGGACATAGAGTCCTTCACAATTCTGCTATCTTTGTCTTGTACGACTAGTCATCCATGGGTCTCCCTAAATGCGTCACGGGCCGACTAATGTGGCGCAGGACGGAACCGAATGAAGGGCCTCACCTCAATCCACCGGACCTCACGCGATGACACACCCTCTTCCCCCACGTCTCGTTTTCTTCCCACACCCACACATACCAACACAGACACCACACACAGAAATATATTCTCATGGTGCCTCCATCCCCTCCCCCCTTGCATATACACACTCAAGGGAATCTCTCTCCATGACGTCATATTCGTCTCTCTCTCTAGACCACTCTCATTTCTCGTGCTATCTCTCCCCCACCGGTCCCTCTATCCATGCCTCTCTCGAATACGTAATACACACATATACCTCTCTAGGCCCTGCCAAATGCATCAACTACACATTCACACATGTTACATCACGTACCCCATTGATCTAAAAAGCCCTCTCTTTCACGTTTATTTCGCATACAACATTCCTTTTGAATAAAGTGTGGCCAAAAAATTGTTTTAGAATTTCTACATATATACAACATTACATAGTTATATGGAGAGTATGAACGCTAATTTGCATTGCATGGTGCCCACAATGATATTTATTCCACACTATGAATTTGTATATTTTTATACTATATATAAAGTTAGTCATAATAAAGAGAAACGAAGAGCATCTCTCTCTCCATCGCATACCCCCCCCCCTCTACGCCCTTTTCACGCATGCACACAAACTATCTCCAGGTCCTCTAAAAGTAAGCCCCAGCACACATTCACGCATGTTTCATCTTTCTCTTGCAATATATACAATGAATCATTGTATTTGACGCGAAAGCATGATACATACATTAGACGTCAGAATCCACTCATTACGGTCACCATTTACGTTTTGTGGTTATTATACAGTCACGGGCTCACCATACAACTCTGTATTTGCTCAAGACACGACTAATTGACCAGTTAAACACTCCACGTGGCACCTCTAGTGTTGTATCACATTATCTCACTACCATCGGGCCCACCTGTCGGCTTGTATCTACTCTACATCTACACTCTTATAAAATACACTCTTATAAAAAACAGAGTTGGTGATGATGGTGTGCCTGCCATCCTGCAATATAGGCCGTCCGGTTTATATCTGACGGATAGGAAAGAAACTATGGAAATTTTGCAAAAAGGTACCCACACAGCTCTCGACATTTGCAAATAAGGCCTTCCCTCATTCATCCTTTTCTCTCACAAGATAAACTAGTCATACAAATGCATCTTGATGTTACGTGCAACGCATGGGCATCTTGCTAGTAAGAATGAAAACAAACGACAAAAAATATATTGGACGGTGGTTCGAAGTAATGACCGCGGGCACAGCGGACAAGGTGGCCTTGTATTGGTATGTCGAGCCATCTGTTTTAACACACATGAGCTGGTGTGGTGATTATACACACACGCACGCATGCACATGAACTACATGCACACAACACTCACACGAACACATGCACCCACGCACACACGCAACACTCACACGTACACACGCATGCATGCACACGAATTGCCACGCACACACGCATGCATACACACACCAGTACACCACACGACCAACACACACTCTCACGCTCAAGTGCTCAACCTACACGTGCATGCGCACACATCAGGCCCTGACAAACACATACACAACTAGGTGATTCCCGCGCACGGGTTGGAGTCTTGTCGCGCCTGCATAATTGTGTTTATCTGGCCTTTTACCTATGCAAACTGATAGGTGGGACCCAAAAGGACCGTGGTCAATTTAACTAGTCAACATGGTGCCACGCAGACTATTTGGCCGGTCAACGGAGTGCAATCCAATGTTGAACCGTGAGCAAGTGACCGTATAATCACCGCAAAACGTATATAGTGACCGCAATCAGCTTATTCTGAAGTTCGTTGACTGTATTACGCTTTTCTCTCTATAGGCCCTCCAAAACTACATCTCTACACGTTCTCGCATGTTACATCTAACAACTATGCAATACAATACAACTACTACACTCTAACACAATAAATCATATGTGTTTTTAGTTTTACTAGATATCGTACTGTTACTTAATTATTCAGTTTGTATACATTTAAATTTCCTTTGAAATGTATGGCCAGTATCATATACCGTGCGGGAAAAATCCCGCACTTTCCTATTTAATCGGGTTTGTATCGATGGATCGTGCGAAACAGCAAAACTATAGTACTATACAGTACAAGTGACAGTTCACTTGGCCGTCGTGTCGTGTACTTTGCCGTCGTAAGAGTGGGCACTCGCTTTCATAAATCTTCTAGTCCCTTTCGCCGACATGTGGGACATAAAGCTACCGGGTCCATGTGCCATACATGAATACAGTGCAGAGAAGCCGGGGTGAAGCACCCCAGTCATGGCGCCGGTGTAGTAATGAGCAATAAGGTGTCAAATCACAAAGCTGCACCTTTCCCGTAGTTAAGTTGGAGGGACGAAGTAATAATGATAGAAAAGAAGTTGGAGGGACGAAGCAACCATCATTTCACTCGTTGCTGAATCCGCTTCTCCCTCATCTTCTTCAAGTTAACCATGTGTTGCTTCTGCCGTTGTTCTACCTCATGTGGGACGCGGATCGGCTTGGTAAAGCAGTGACACGTGGGGCTGCATATTAGCAAACCGCCAGGACAATATCCTCTAAAAATAAGAAACCTCCCCCGCCTTCCGCGCGGCAAAATCACCTCCTTTTTACTAATCTTGATTCTATAATTTTTTAGATCAATATAATTGAGATTTTTATAGATAGCACACAGGAGCAAAACCAAGTGGTACGGTTAAGGGCATCCACAATGTGTAGCCAAATTTGAAAATAGCTTTTGGCATCGTGGGAACCATTGTGGACGGTGTTGCCAAAGCCAAAAATATGGAACCAAAGCTCCCTGATTGATTGATTGATGGAATAGAAAAATGCAACGTCTCTCCTCTTTCTCCCGTGCTTGGATGCATGTACAGTATAGAGCATAGAGTCTACTCCCATGTCCCTTCTATCACAAATCACAAAGCAGTGAGGCGTCAAATCAGAAAGCACGGATGAAGCAACCATCATTTCACTCTTCGCTGACTCCGCTTCTCCATCATCTTCTTCGAGAAACCATCTCACCGCACTAAGCTAGACGGACGACGCTATTGTGTACTAGTAGTACTAGTACATTTACGCGTCCTTTAGTTGAACGGACTTCCTGGATGCAAATAAGGCAGTTGTCTCGGCTTGCAGGCGGCACTTCTGAACGACTTACCGTGGTCTCCCTCAATGGTGTTCTCCGTCGAAGGCACTTCGCCAAACCACAACGTTCGAGATATCGTCGTCACCGCAATGGGGAAGGAAGTCAAATATAGTTACTACCTCCATTTTTTGTACACAAGGCCAGTAATATCAAAATTACAATATGCAAAAGGCCACTAACACTAATCGAGGCAAAATTGATGGGGTTTGCCTCGTACTAGCAACCAAGGACATTAATATCCCCTGCATGCATGCGGAAGTGAGAAGGTTGGTTTGCATGGCGCTGCATTAATCACGCGATGAGGAGTGAGATGGTTAGCTCTTTGGGCTTTGGAGAAACAAATATGCATTAATTGACACGTGAAATGAGGATTTGTATCGATTAATCCTGCGAAGTAAAACACCGCCTTTCTTTTTTAACACTAGTACTCCTAGTACGTACGTACTTATCCTGTTTGGGTCTAGGCCTTGCATTGCCATACTTCACCACACATTTTTGCCAAGCTTGCCTAAAGTTTTCAAAATGAAAAAGGTGGGACACTTGCGCACGGCTGTCGCGGTTGCACCGCACCCTCACACAGTCGCACAGCACCCTCACACAGTCGCTCCTGCACACCGCAAACCCAACCAAGGGAACACACCCTCACTGACACGTGATGTCGCATGTGAACAAGCCAAACTCAGCCATCCTACCGCTGACACATAATTTTCGTTCATAGAGTATGTTTATCCAACCGCATGTTGAGGACCCGTACGGCCCATGCGGTGGTTTGTTGGGGAAGAAGAAGAGGTGAGGAAGAAGGGTTAGGAGATGTAGGATATTCATCCAATAGCCTGAAATGGTAGACTGACCCAAGTCAGGCGACTTGCATAATAATATATGTTTTTACATAGCAAAAGATCCATAAAAACAACAACATAAAGAAGAACTATCACTGCTCGCGAAACGAGATGGCCTTGTCGTCTTTGTCTGCCGGCGCGAACCAGCCGTAGTTGCCGATGTGTGTCTCCGAACTGTGGTTGTCCTCGGCCTCCAGCTACTCGTTCACGCGGAGTGTGCGGGCACTGTGCACGGACGAGAGCACCGCCCGGTTCAAGTCGAGGACGTCCGGTTCCGCCTGCATGAGGGCCTCGATGGTAGCGGCATCCGTGCGCTTCGTGTCGAGTCGAGCTTACGCCGCCCGGTTCAAGTCCAAGACGTCCGATTCTGCTTGCAGGAGGGCCTCGATGAGAGCGGCATCAGCGCGCTCCGCGTCGAGTTGAGCCTCTACCGCCCGGTTTAAGTCCAGGACGTCTGGTTCCGCCTGCAGGCGGGCCTCGATGGCGGCGACATCCGCGCGCTCCGCCTCAAGTTGAGCCTCCGCCGCCCGGTTCACATCCATGACATTCGGTTCCGCCTGCAGGAGAGCCTCAATGGCAGCGACATGCGCGCGCTCCGTGTTGAGTTGAGCCTCTGCCTCCGGTCCTCCTTTAGTATCACCAGGTTGAACCGCTGGTCCGCCTGCACCATGGGGGACTCGGACGCCGGCATGAAGTCGAAGTCCATCGTCTCATGCCCATCGAGGTCCTTCTGCGCTGCAACCTCTGCCATGAACATTGGATCGGCTTCCTCCTCCTTGTAGCTTGGCTCTAGAGAACTCGGGGATTGGCCCGCCGCAAAGCGAGCTTGGGTATGGAGGTCTGTGGCGCCGACCGTCACCGTGATTTATGCATGGCGCTCCGGCGTCAGCATCTTGTAGTACGTGATCTTGTGACGCACCATGGCTTTTCGGTGAACTAGGGGATGCTTGATGCGAGCTAGGGGGTCGAAAGGTGGGGGAATGGGTTGGAGATTAGGTGTGGTTTTAGGGCAGTGGCTGGCGTAGGCCGAGCAGCGAAGGTTCTGGTGTGAATAGTGGTTCCGATGACGACCGGTCAATCGGTTTTGACTGTACATCGCTCTTGTCGCGTTCGTGTTTGCGTTTTCGCTCGCTTGTGGGATCGCAGTTGAGAGCAAACCGACGTCCCTCCCCCTCCCCCGACCGCATCATTTATACTACCACTCCCTCCGTTTCATGTGGAGTAAATAAAAACAGAGGGAGTATACTACGGATGAGGATCCCCTGATGTGGCCGAACCCATTGAGTAACTGACATGCGGGGCCTAGCAAGCATGGGGTCCGCCAGTAAGTGACCTAAAGGGAGGGTAAGGTAGGGATACCTATGTCAGAGGATCCACTTCCACTACTACTCCCTCCTTCCATTTACTATACAGGACCTTGCATGAGAGCTCACTACCCTTACTTTTTCACATCTCTCTCCTCCACATAGGCCCTATATAAATGGAAGGAGGGAGTACTACTATGAGGACTGCATACTCTAGTACAGATGTTGTCAGTACTCCACTAGTACTATTGGACAGGGAGCTTAAAAAATTTACTATTGGACTGGCTATACGTGGCAAAATCCTAGTAGGAAGAGCATGCGCGAGAACAAGCACATTCACGTGGTTTAAAACAAATTGGAAACCATCTCGAGTACAAATCTAGGAGTACGTACGAATCTAACAATATTGATTGGGCGTTGTTGAATGTTGATACTTTTTTGATCAAAGTAGAGATACTTTGACTACACATAAAACTTATATGTAAACTAGAAAGGATTGTAGGGAGTACATTGTATGTTCAAAAACAAAACAAACATTGAATACCCTTTATATATGATTTATGGATGCTATGATCACCGGTTCAAAATTTTGAATCCGCCTTAGGTATCACACATGCCCCCACTCGTTCTCTCTCGATTTCATCTCGGGGTCCGGAGATCGATTGAAAGAGGACTAGGGTGGGTACAATACGTTCATTTCGCTTATGAATGTACAATATAATCCCTTTGATCCCCACAGCCCCCCCCCCCCCCCGCGGGTCATTTCTATCATAGAAACAGACCAAACCTTTATCTCCTTGCATGACACACAATTGATCTCTGAACATCAATCGATCTTGTCAACATGTGTCAAGGCATGAACTGAATGCGATGTTAGAACTAAGACGCGAAGCGACACGTAGTGCAGGCAAAGTGAAACTTTAAACGAACCGTTTGTTTGTATGCATGTCGGATAAATTACAACATTGGGAATACAAGCATGGTCAAGGCCCACATGCGAATGATACTCAGCGAAATGTTCAAATGAGGCATGCGAGAGGATGGACTCGACCAGAGGGCGACATGATCGATGGAGAATAGGGCTGGAGAGGAATGAGAAATAAGCCAACGCCACATGATTATACTTGAACGGCTCAAATAAACAATAAGTTGTCTCGCTTGGCCTATATAGTGAAAGGCCAAATGCACAACGCAGAACACTGACGCTTGATATGGCCGGGAGAACAGGGAAACCGACATGTGGGGCACACCTATCAGGACGACGTAGCGCATACTAGTCCAATGGAGGAGCTGGCCCACGACCTCCTTGCCATCAGCAATCATTCATGTGGGTCGTGGGGGCCAACAACGTGGCGCAGCTACAACACCACCTCTGGACACGGCAACCACGGTGAGCGACACGCTCATCGTCGCTAGACACAGTCGGTTTCAGGGTGCCGAGGGTGGAGTTAGTGTTGTGGCACGAGCAACAGTATGTTTGGTTTGTGCCCAAGGTTGCCCCATCAAAGCCTTGGGTAGCCAAAATTTTGGTTGAGGTTTTGGTTGCTAATGATTTGGCCGACATTGGCAAGAAAAATGAACTAGAGTTGGCTAGAGTTCATTGGTATGCCAAAAAAATGGCAACCATCCAAACAAAGACCAATCTTTGGGTCATGACCAAAATTTTGGTAAGGTGCACTTTGGCCACAATCCAAACACACCCCAACACCCGGCTCGTCGAGGATGCACGGGGCATCATGACGCGTCCGCGGAGTGGTGTAGCACGGCCAACTGCATCCTCAGGACCTGAGACCATGCCGGGTCATCTTACTTTTTCAATGACATGCGGGGATCGCATGTGAGCAAAGGGCATCTCCAACGTTGCCACGCCCGCAGCTGACTACCCTAGCACACCAAAAGCCCTTATCCCTCGCGCCATTGCACGGTGCGTTCCCACCCGGCGCCAGCTGCCCGCATTCATGTCGTCCATCCGTATGCCGTCGTTAAGAGGCTCGGTGCCCAAGGAACCAGCTCCAGCAACTTAATGATACACCCGGACGCTTGGCCTCACCAGAATGCGCTACTTAAAGTGGCAACGCCCAGCTAACCTCCACACCATAGCGCATCGTCCTCCTACCTGGCACCACATCCGCCATGACCACAATTGCAGCATAGTCGGACGCGGACGCGACCGCACAAGTGGTGGCCACGCTGGCGGCCGACGATAGGAGCACCGTCAGCCATGCGTCCTACTTGCCGCCGTCCAACGTCCGGCACCGCTGAGGTTGGGGACTCCTCCGAGGATGAGTAGGGCATGGGAGGCGGCAGGGATGGTGTGCTGTCGGTGTCAAAACCGGCGGATCTCGGGTAGGGGGTCCCAAACTGTGCGTCTAGGCGGATGGTAACAAGAGACAAGGGACACGATGTTTTACCCAAGTTCGGGCCCTCTTGATGGAGGTAAAACCCTACGTCCTGCTTGATTAATATTGATGATGTGTGTTACAAGAGTGGATCTACCACGAGATCAAGGAGGTTAAACCCTAGAAGCTAGCCTATGGTATGATTGTTGTTCGTCCTATGGACTAAAGCCATCCGGTTTATATAGACACCGGAGAGGGCTAGGGTTACACAGAGTCAGTTACAATGGTAAGAGATCTACATATCCGTATCGCCAAGCTTGCCTTCCACGCCAAGGAAAGTCCCATCCGGACACGGGATGAAGTCTTCAATCTTGTATCTTCATAGTCTTGGAGTCCGGTCGATGATGATAGTTCGGCTATCCGGACACCCCCTAGTCCAGGACTCCCTCAGTAGCCCCTGAACCAGGCTTCAATGACGACGAGTCTGGCGCGCATATTGTCTCCAGCATTGCAAGGCGGGTTCCTCCTCCGAATAATTTATAGAAGATTGTGAACACCAGGATAGTGTCCGGCTCTGCAAAACTAAATACCATGTACCACCGTAGGGAGAATAATATTACACCAGTTCAATCTGTTGACGCGTTTTGTGGCGTGACATCACACCACTACCAAGCCTTTACTTGAATTGTTTTTATTGTACCACCTCAGCGCGTTTAGCGAAGCGGTTTTCTTGGCACGTCTTGTCGAAGCAGAGATCATGTTCCCCTTATTCTGGGATTCCCATCAATATAGACGTGGGTAACCCAACCGCGCCATTGATTGCGGCGCTTGGGAGATAAGCAAGTTTTACCAGGCCGGTGGGGACACATGTTTTTGTCCGCCCATATACGGGGATAAAGATCCAACCCTTTTACATGCGCCTTCTTCCTCCTTGGCTTGTCCATCTCTGCGAACTCAAGCTCCAGCGCCCAAGTCCGCACTTCTCACCTCAACCTTCTCCAACTATGTCCGGAGTGGGAGGCAAGTGGATGGCATCCTCCGTCACGGAGGGGCAGATCCAGAAGCTGTGCGACGCCGGATATTTGTCCAGCAACATCACGCACCAGCTCCCTGACGAGGGAGAGCTCATCCCCACCCCCAGGCCCCATGAGAGGGTAGTATTTCTTCCCCATTTCTCCATGGACTGGGCTTCCCACTTCATCCCTTCGTTCGGGGGCTCATGTTCTACTACGGCCTGGATTTCCATGATCTGGCCCCGAATTTCATCCTCAACATCTCGGCGTTCATCATCGTGTGCGAGGCCTTCCTCTGCATCCAGCCCCACTTTGGCTTGTGGCACAAGACCTTCAGTGTCAAGCCGAAGGTTGTGAAGGGCAGCCAACCGGAGTGCGGAGGCGCCATGGTGGGCAGGATGTCCCACATTACTTGGCTGGAGGGCACTTTCATGGAAACCATTAAGGGGTGGCAATCGGGGTGGTTCTACATCACCGAGCCACGTGACCCTGATTGGGCAGCGGCCCCCGAATTCAGATCTGGCATTCCTACACGGCTCACCTCCTGGAAAGAGAGCGGCCGGATCTGGGGTGATTCGGAGGAGCTGACCAGACTCCAAGCCTATATCCAAAAGCTGGCGGACAAGAAGCTCAAGCTTGTCAACATAGTCCAGGTCATGCTCATCCGCCGGATTCTCCCGTGCCAACGACGGGGTTTCAACATGTGGGAGTTCGATCCGTCGCAGCACCAGACTCTGAGCGGGCTCTTCGACACTACGTACGAAGATGTCTGGAAGGTGCTGTTCAAGGGCGTCGAGGCTCCCGCATCCGCTACCGAAGATCGCGGATTCAGCTCACAGCGTCCGGCTGACGAGGTAAGTGATTTTATCCTTTACGGAATGCTCGTTTTCCATAGTTTGACTCTATGCGGGATCTAAACTCCCTTTTCCTTTGACAGGACTGGCTGGCGAAGGTCGAACAGACTATCTGTCCGGCCCCATTGCCAGAGGACCCAGCGGATGCCCGTCTAACGGGGCTGCTGGCTCCGGCACCCCACGTGGTGCTGGAGATGAAGGCCAAGAAGAAGGCCACGAGGACTCGGAAGAGTTCCCGTTTTCAGGTCCTATCGGATGACGACTCCGAGGCCGACTCCTCTCACCAAGGTGAGGAGGAGAAGAAGAAAGCCTCTCCCCCAGTGGGGGGAGAGAAGAAAAGAAAGGCCTCCCGAACGAGGGAGGCCGAAGGGTCCAAGAAGGGAAAAACTCTTCCCCCGGACTGCTCTGCCAACGCCAGTGACGACGACGAGGACTGGCCTCCAAGGGCCAAGCCCCTGGCGAGATCGTGAGTATCCGGACTCCCGAATAACTTCATAGATTTTGTTTTTTGCCACACAATGTCTTTCTAATGCCGCATACAACCCTGCAGTCAGCCCAAGGACGATCTTCCCGCTTCGTCGAGCGGGTCTTTAGGTGCGTCGGATATGGATTCTCTTCCGACCGCCTCCACCCCCCGTGACATGGATGATGCCGAGGTAGGATCCCGGGAAGGGACCCGCCAGGAGGAGGAGGAGGCCCCGGAGGTGTCGCAGGACAACCTCCCGGACTTTGCACCGAACTCGGCTCCGGATCCCATAGTGGCTCCGGAGTCCGGCGGGCGGCCCTTTCGTAAGAAGGGAAAGACCGTGACACCGGCAGCCTCCGTCCAACCGGAGGCGCCGGATAGCTTGCTGGAGGCGCTCAATGGCGCCTCCATCAAAGAGGAACACCGCACTATTATGAGTGCGGTGATTCAGAAGGTGCAGCTCGCCAAGAGCGGGCTGACCGAAGCCTGCAGCAGCCTTCTAACAGGCTTTGAGGTAAGAATTTTGATATATGTAAAATAGTACCGCATAGACAGTAGCCCCTGATGCTCGGTTCGGTGTTCGGAAAGAAAAGCCGGACTGAGGATCTAAGAAGATATACGCAGGAGTCATAAAAAATATGTCAATATGGGATTGCAGGCTGCATTGCTGACCTCTGCCGCACTGACTGCGGAGGTCAATACTTTCAAGGAAAGCCTCGAGCGGTCCGAGAACGAGCTCGGCCGTGCCAAGAAGCAGCTCGAGGGCAAGGAAGGTGAGTAACACCTTATTAAAATTGTACCTTATAGAAAAGGATTTTGGTTGCAAAAAGAATGACAAGGATAACGTGGGTATTGCAGGGGCCACTAACGAGGTGGCGACCCTGAAAGAGGCGGTGGCCGCGGCCGAACGCAATGCGGCCGCGGAGTGCACCGAGCGAGAGAAGCAGGAGGCACGGGTGGCGGAGGTACAGCAAGAGCTCCAGGATCTCGTGACAAAACATGAGAGCCTGGAGCGTGTCTCGAAGACTCGAGAGTCTGAGCTTGCAACGGCTCTTGAGAGTGCCAAAGCCGCTAAGGCCGAAGCCTACAAGGCCCTCTAGGAAATCGAGGCGTTGAAGAAAATAGCAGCGGGTAAAGCATTTTTCATGCAAAGTAAGCATGTGAGTGTTAAATACCTGTTGCTTACCCGAATTTGGAGCTCTCCAGGAGCGTTCGCAGATCTTCCTCGCAGCGTGTCCGATGCTGCTGCGTTCTACTGGGCCGAGGAGGGGAGCTCGACGGAGAAGGTCTTCTGGTCTCAGTATGCTGAGGCGGGACATCCAGTGCCCCTTAGCGACCAGCTGAAGCAGCTAGTCGAGCTCCACAAGGCGGCCGAACAGGCCATGAAGGGCCTCATAGTACGGCTGTGGCCTAAGGAGGCCATGCCTGGGAGCTACTTCGGCCTGGTGCGGCGGCTGGTGGATGCATGCCCGTGGGTTGAAGTCATCAAGCACTCCACCTGTATTGAAGGTGCCCGTTGGGCCCTTGCCCGCGCAAAGGTGCACTGGGGCAAGATGGATGCCCAGAAGCTCGTGACGGACCCGCCACCAGAGGGCACGGAGCATCGCACGCCCGAGATGTATTATAAGAGTGTGCTGAAGGGCGCCCGCACTATTGCGGGTGAGTGCTCCAAAGATGTAATATTTGAGTAGACTTGCATTTTGTTATCTTGTGCGCTGAAAACTTAGTTCATTTGCGCTAAGCAACGCATTTTAATTTAAAATATTACCTTTTGTGCGGCTGTTTATCAAATCTGAGAGATGGCAAGTCATCGGCTTCAGCCCCCATGCCACGAGTGCTGGGGTGTTCGGGATAAATTTGAGCACTCTTGTTCCCATATTTGGGTCCATCTAGGGAGGCGCTCAACACAACGAACAAGGCAACCAGACTTATAATGCTTGAACACTCTCACTTAGCCATAGAATTCTATAATTTTAAATTTCGGCGAAGCCCCTAGTCTTCGGAAGGCCGAATTTGGGGCGCTATCCACGCCTGGGCCGGACTAAGTCGGCTCCTTGCTCTAAGCGGCATAAGTCTTTAAGGACTCGCAAAAAACCTCTCGAACAGCGACCAGCTCTCGCCTCATCATGATGGTCAGTTTTAGCTTTCTCCACTGAGGCGTTAACCCAGCTCAACTGGGGTGCAATCGCAGTGGTTCTCCCAGTGCTACCTTAGCCGATACAATGGAATGTAAGGTACCAAAACATGGGAGCCGGGCAAACCCAACTATTGACCCAAGACATGATTCGGAGCCGATGCATATAATGCTATAAGTTCGGGGTGCCGCACTTGTGAAAGTGTTCGGACTTATCACACCATGATGCGGGAAATGTAAGCCCCTGGTGTATTAGCCGTACCAAAATGTACGGATGCAACATGTCATAGATGAACATATGTATAAGAAAGAAATGCAATTGGAAGCAAAAAAGGTGTTGCATTACTTTATTCAAGAAAAACTGCTGTAAGTGCAGAACGATACAAATGGTGCGATAAGCAAGGGATGGGACTGTTAAACATGTCCCCCTCTAGGGGTAGGCTGTGGAATGGTGCATAAAACAGATTTAATGCTCGTAATGGAGACCACCTGGATATTCATTGTAGCCATTCTCCTTCCTGGCTGTTGCATCGTGAGTTCGGCATGTCTGCTGCCGGACAGGGCCTCTGACGAACAGAGTCCTCTGGGAAAAAATAAAAAGGAAAAAGAAAAAAAAGAACGACACACTTGAGAGCCCCTGGTGTGGTTGAGCCGCAGTCTGGGCCTATCGTGGTTGTGCCCCTCTCCCCATTCCCATGGTATCTTCAGAGCATAATGGTGTACGCGAAGGACCTGTCTTGACGTTTTACAGGGGCTGGGGTTGGGGCCGCACTGCTACGCGTGCTCAGAACGTGCCAGGTGGTCTTTTTGTAGGTTACTCCGGGCGCGCTTAGCTGTGTCCGGCCGCTTAACGGCCGGACTCGAGAATTGCCTTAAGAGGCTGCATTGTACTTCTGCCGCGAGAGCCGCTGTATGTTCCTCCGTGCGAAGAGAACGTGCAGTGTTTCCGTTGACCGTGATGACTCCTCGAGGGCCTATCATCTTGAGCTTGAGGTATGCGTAGTGCGGAACCGCGTTGAACTTTGCAAACGCAGTACGTCCGAGCAGGGCATGATAGCCGCTGCGGAACGAAACTATGTCGAAGATTAACTCCTCGCTTCGGAAGTTATCCGGGGATCCGAAGACCACTTCCAGTGTAACTGAGCCTATACAATTGGCTTCTACACCTGGTATGACGCCTTTAATGGTCGTCTTGGTAGGTTTAATCCTTGAGGGGTCTATGCCCATTTTGCGCACTTATCCTGATAAAGCAGGTTCTGGCTGCTGCCGCCGTCCATCAGGACTCTGGTGAGGTGAAATCCATCGACGATTGGGTCTAAGACCAATGCGGCAAATCCGCCGTGGCGGATGCTGGTGGGGTGGTCCCTTCGATCAAAAGTGATCGGGCAGGAGGACCATGGATTGAACTTCGGGGCAACTGGCTCCATCGTGTATACATCCCTGAGTGCATGCTTCCGCTCCCTTTTGGGTATGTGCATTGCGTATATCATGTTCACCGTCCGCACCTGTGGGGGGAAACCCTTCTGTCCTCTATTGTTCGGCGGTCGGGTCTCTTCCTCGTCATCGCTATGCAGCCCCTTGTCATTGTTTTCAGCAATTAACTTGCCTTCCTGCTTGAATACCCAACAGTCCCTGTTGGTGTGGTTAGCTGGCTTTTCGGGGGTGCCATGTATCTGGCACAAGCAGTCGAGTGTTCGGTCCAAATTGGACGGACCCGGAGTAGTTCTTTTGAATGGCTTTTTCCGCTGACCGGGTTTAGAGCCTCTGAATCCGGCATTGGCTGCCGTATCCTCGTTGTTGTCTCTGTTAATGCGGCGTTTGTTTTTGTTACGACGCGACCTGCCATTACGGTCCTTGATATACGGACTGCCAGAATTTTTGCTGAGGTTGTTGCTGCGTGCTAGCCAGCTGTCCTCACCCGTGCAGAAGCGGGTCATCAGTGATGTGAGGGCTGCCATGGATTTTGGCTTTTCCTGTCCCAGGTGCCGGGCAAGCCACTCGTCGCGGATATTATGCTTGAAGGCCGCGAGGGCCTCCGCATCCGGACAATCGACGATTTGGTTTTTCTTGGTTAAGAACCGTGTCCAGAATTGTCTGGCCGATTCGTCTGGCTGCTGAATTATGTGGCTGAGGTCATCAGCGTCTGGTGGTCGCACATACGTGCCTTGGAAGTTATCGAGGAATGTGGCTTCTAGGTCTTCCCAACTCCCAATTGACTCTGTTGGCAAGCTGTTAAGCCAATGCCGGGCTGGTCCTTTAAGCTTGAGGGGGAGATATTTGATGGCATGAAGATCGTCACCGCGGGCCATGTGGATGTGAAGGAGATAGTCTTCGATCCAAACCGCGGGGTCTATTGTGCCATCATAAGATTTAATATTCACGGGTTTAAACCCTTCGGGGATTTGATGATCCATTACTTCATCTGTGAAGCATAGTGGGTGTGCGGCGCCTCTGTACTGGGCGATATCACGACGGAGCTCGAAAGAGCTTTGTCTGTTTTGTTCGGCCCAGCCAGACTTACTGTGTCCGGTGCGACGGTTGTCCTCACATATCATGGGGCGCCCACGCGATCCATAGATCGATCTTGATTGTCTTGCCCTATCCTCCAATATATCTCGCAAGTCCGGAGCGTTCCCCTGTGGCCTTGTGCTTTTCAAGCGATGCCGGGGTACGGGTCTAGTGGAGGGCCTAGAGGCCTCTCTGTCGCAACCACGGGCTGGTCGATCAGCCGTATTATCTCCTGGTGATGTGGGTTCATACGCCTCCTCCTCTAATCGGGGGAGCAGCTTGCGTTTAGGGTAGCTTTTGGAGGGGCGTTCGAGCTCATGCTCTTCGGCCGCGAGGACTTCAGTCCATCTGTCGGCTAGCAGATCTTGATTAGCTCTAAGCTGTTGCTGCTTTTTCTTGAGGCTGTTCGCTGTGGCCATAAGCCTGCGTTTAAAACGCTCTTGTTTGACGGGATCCTCAGGCACGACGAATTCATCGTCGTCGAGGCTTGCCTCGTCTCCAGAGGGAGGCATATAATCCTCTACCTCTTCTTCTGCCGCTCTCTCATGAGGGCTGGCGTCTCCGTCCTCCTGCGCTGGATCTTGCTGGAGTGGGTTGTCTTCGACACTGTCCGGTGTATTATTATCTCCGGTGCCGGAATCTTCATTCTTTGCTGTGGCGGGATTTAGAGCGGCGCCGCTGACGCTGGCGCTTGGGCTGTTTCTTGGAGGGGTCATCCTCCGCCGTTCCTTCGCCATTCCCATCCTTTGGGATATCCACCATGTATATGTCATATGATGAGGTGGCTTTCCAATGCCCGGTGGGCGCTGGTTCTTGGTCGTCTCCGGCATCGTCGTCCATACCGTCAATGTCTTCGGAGTCGTAGTCTAGCATGTCGGTTAGATCGTCGACAGTGGCTACCAAGTGGGTGGTGGGTGGGCTTTGAATTTCTTCGTCGTCCGCATCCCAACCGTCCTGACTGCAGTCCGGCTAGGGCTCTCCTGATAACGAGAGGTAGTTTAGCGAACTCAAGATGTCGCCGAAAGGTGAGTGTTGAAAGATGTCCACCGCGGTGAACTCCATGATCGGCGCCCAATCAGATCCGATCGGAGGGGGCGCGGGAGGTTCGGCGTCCGGCAAGGAGTCTGGCACCTCGGAGTCACGAGCTTCATGAGGGACAAGGTTAGTGTTCGGCTCTATCGCTGTAGAGGTTGCAACCCCCGAGGCGGTGTCTAGCCATCCGTCCTCGACCTGCGCAGCCGGCTCCGAGTTGAAGATCGGAGCTGGTTCGAGTGCGGCCTCCAGGGTACTGTCCGGCTGCAGAGCTAAATCATGCTCGCCGTGATAGTGCGGCACACTCGGCTATGGCTCGAATCCATTGAGGATCAAGTCCCTGCGGATGTCAGCCGTGAAGTTCAAACTTTCGAATCTGACCTGACGGCCAGGGGCGTAGCTTTCGATCTGCTCCAGATGGCCAAGCGAATTGGCCCGCAGTGCAAAGCTGCCGAATACAAAGATCTGTCCGGGGAGGAAGGTCTCACCCTGGACTGCATTGTTGATGATGATCGAAGAAGCCATCGAGCCTATCGGTGACGGCACGGAGGAACTCTCAATGAAAGCACCAATGTCGGTGTCAAAACCGGCGGATCTCGGGTAGGGGGTCCCGAACTATGCGTCTAGGCGGATGGTAACAGGAGACAACGGACACGATGTTTTACCCAGGTTCGGGCCCTCTTGATGGAGGTAAAACCCTACGTCCTGCTTGATTAATATTGATGATGTGTGTTACAAGAGTGGATCTACCACGATATCAAGGAGGCTAAACCCTAGAAGCTAGCCTATGGTATGATTGTTGTTCGTCCTATGGACTAAAGCCATCCGGTTTATATAGACACCGGAGAGGGCTAGGGTTACACAGAGTCGGTTACAATGGTAGGAGATCTACATATCCGTATCGCCAAGCTTGCCTTCCACGCCAAGGAATGTCCCATCCAGACACGGGAGGAAGTCTTCAATCTTGTATCTTCATAGTCTTGGAGTCCGGCCGATGATGATAGTTCGGCTATCCGGACACCCCCTAGTCCAGGACTCCCTCATGTGCCAACTGCCGGTTTGTATCCCGTGTTCTACTCTTCCTCGCCGGAGACCGCACCTTCACTTCATGGGTCTTGAACCCCGCCCCCGTACATAGAGATCATAGATGGAGGACATCAGTCGCCACCGTAGAATAGGTTTAGGGTCGGGTTTCTTTTATTTTCCTGTCCTAAAAAAGTTTGTAATGTAATGAAAATCTGCCGTGTTTGCATTAATCTCGGCCGGTGTATATGAACTTTCACAATAATATAGTATATTGTAGGAGTACTAGCAAGATGCCCATGCATTGCATGGAAGATCAAAATCTTGTGGGAGAAAAGGATGAACGAGGGCATGCCTTATCTGCAAATATGGAGTGGAGTGCGGGTAGATTGTCATAGTTTCCATCCTATCCGTTAGATATAGATCGGACGGCCTATATTGCAGGATGACAGGCACACCATCATCACCAACTCTGCTTTTTATTGAACTGAGACAAAGCTAACATGCAAAGTAAAATAAACACATAGGGTCTATACATAGACAATTTATCTTAGGAATTCCAATAGTACATCCACTACAAATTCACGCATTTCACATCTTTCTACATCTACGGGAACCTACGAAAGGGTTAACGTAAATTGCCTCTCTCTCTCTCCTCCTCTGATTTTCATGGTGGTGGGCCCCTCCATCCCCCCAATCTACAATCAACAGCTCACACGTTTCACATTACGTTAATTACGTAACTAGGATTAAGTAGGTGTAGCATTACTCGTCCTAAAAAACCCAACTAAGCCAACCTCCCAGCATATCGCGCGGAAAAACACCTGTCCGTGCCGTTTTAGTCGGGATTACTGGATTACTAGTAGTAGTATCGATGGATCGCGCGAAGCAACAAGTTTTTTTAAGGGGGAGAAGCACCTAGTTTAAAAGGAAAAAAGGCGGTACACTCACAGCACCCCTATCGCGGTCGCATTGCACCCCACACACGTTCGGTCCTGCACATGGCTCATGCAAATGGAACGCGCTTCGGCTTGCCTCCTCACTGACACGTGGGACCGCACTTGGAGAAACCGACCATGCGCCAAACTCCCACCGCCCACCGCATGAAAATCCTCCCCCCCATCCCAAAAATTCCCCCCAAATCCTAGATTCAACCGCCCTTGGGCCAACTAGCCAATAATATTCCCCAAACCCCCCTCCCCCCGTCCCCCTCCACTCCATTCGCTCCGCCAAAGCCACCCTCCCTGCCGCGCTGATAGTCGATGCCGCGGTTCATCGAGGGGACGCACGGAGATCCTCTTGCTCCCACAGTACGCTCTTGTAGAGTGCCGTCCTCTAGCCGCGCCGCCACTGTTGGCGACGTTCTTGTGCAGGCTCACGGCGGTCAGCACCGCCACCGCTGGCGACGTTCGTGTGGAGACGCACGGCGGTCAGCTTCTCCCGCAATACGCACATTCTAGACTGAGGCCCCATGCATGTCGGTGTAGCGCTGAATGTTAGCTGATAGACGCTGTTAATCTCACTATTTGCCAAAGTAGTTTACAGTCAATATGCTCTGCTTAAGAAGCTTCATTGCCCTGTTCTGCACTCAATCTTCTTAGCTGAGATGGCATGCCAAGGCCGATTAGTTGCTAAAATATCCTGCCTTATATTTATTGTGACGTAGATTGCCATGGTCTAGTAGCCAATCTGTTAGGTGAAATAGCTCTACACCATTTTATACTCGACCTTTGTTGCTGCGATGGCCTTCGATAGTTTGATGGCTGTGTGCTCGGCCTCATTGACTGCTGAAACAGTCTACCATAATTTAGCACTCAAATTTGTTTGCTGAATTAGCTTTGCATATATTTCATTACTTAGATCTGCTCGTCCAAATATCTTGCCATAGCTTTAGACATCGACCTAGGTATTTTTTTTCTAGACTTCATAAAAAAGCATATATGTTTTTCCTGTAATATCTAGTAGAAGAACTAATTTGTATGTCTAACAGATGGACAGGACTTGGATAACTTCTGCTCGAAGATTCTCCGCTACATATGTCGAGGGGGTTGAAAACTTCATGAACTTTATCAGAGCTGAGTACGATGGTTCGAAATCAGATGCGCTTTGCCCGTGTAGCAGTTGTATGAATTCAGTTACAAGACCCCAATCAACTGTGCAAAATCATCTACACTTGTATGGGATGTCGGTCACATATACTAGGTGGGTTCATCATGCTGAAGCTATGAACGTCAATGTAATTGACTACGTGGAAGCAACAGATCACCATCTTGATCTGCCTGATGCTGAGGTGGAAAAGGAGGAGGAGGTGGTTGTGGTGGAGCCAGTGAGTTTGACCAACATTGAAACAATGTTACATAATGCTCATGTATTCCGTGAACTTTTACCTGCAGAAGAAAAACGGTGGGCCCGCATGTTGGAACAATGCAACGTGCAGAAGAATCAACGATGGGCCCAGGAAATAAGCTATCAGTATTCTTAGCTATGGTCACCTTTCTTCAGGTGAAGACATCTGAGCGGATGACCAACAAATCATTCGATGCGATGTTGGCTGCTTTCCGCAAATCTTTCCCAGATGCGTCTGAGCTGCCACACACCTACAGTAAAACGAAGAATTTCCTTCGAGCAGTTGGAATTGGATATTATATGATCCATGTTTGTAAGAATAATTGTGTTTTGTTCCAAAAGGATTATGCCAACTTAAGTGAATGCCCGAAATGCAAATCATTAAGATGGAAAGATGGCGATGATGTGAAGAGGATCCCTCATAATGTTCTGAGACATTTTCCAATTATACCAATATTGCAGAGCTTGTTTCATGATGCTCAAACAAGATAAGATGTACTGAGGCATTCTAGGAACCAGGAGTACATAGATCAAAATGTAATGAGCCATCCATCTCATGGTAGTGAGTGGAAAAGCTTCAATCATAAACACAAAAAGTTTGCTGCTGACCCGAGAAACATTAGACTTGGCTTAGCTTCAGATGGATTTAACCCATTTGGCCACCAGAGCGCCACATATAGCATGTGGCCAGTGCTTGTTATCCCTTACAACATGCCTCCAAATGTCTGCACAAAGAATCAAACTACATGATGGCCTTGCTCATCCCAGGTCCAAAAAGTCCTGGAAAGGATTTTGATTTGTTCATGGAGCCTCTTGTGGAGGAACTTCAACAACTATGGAGGGGTGTTCTCACTCGAGACCTATATAGCAGCCCACCAGCTGATTTCTTTCCGCGTGCTGTTATAATTTGGTACATCCATGATTATCCGGCTTTGGGCACTATGTCAGGGTGAACGACACATGATTACAATGCATGTGTTCGCTGTGATAGGAATCCGCTGTCATACGCAATACTTAGCAATATCTGTTACATTGGACACCGCCATTTCCTTGCCAAGGACAAGTCGCATCCTAGTAAATAACGAAGACATGTGTTCAATGCAAAGCATGAAAACCTTGATGCGCCAAAGAGGCTCACCACCGATGAGTTGCAAGTGGAATTAGAGAAGGTCAGTCATATTACACTAGGAAACCATCCTGGTAATGGTAGCGGGAAAAGGAAGCATGGCAGGGCAGAAGAGAGATTATTGTTTACCAGCAGGTCCCCTTTGTGGGACTTGGAGTATTGGAAAGATTTGGATCTGCGGCATAATCTTGATGTGATGCACATCGAGAAAAATATATGTGATAGCATTATCGACACACTTCTTAATATTGAAGGCAACACGAAAGATACCTTAAAATCTAGGATTGATTTGACACACCTGGGTATCAGACAGGATTTGCAGGTGCAAGATGAAGGTAAACCACGAGATATGTCACCAGTTGTGTACGTCTTGGACAAGGTAAAGAGAAAAGAATTATGCGAGGTCCTGTCACGTGTGAGATTCCCACATGGATTTGCTTCCAACCCTGAAAGGAGATTCAGTGCAGATGGAACAAGGTACAAGGGTTGAAAACTCATGACTGCCACGTCCTACTTCAAAGGGTTTTACCTGTTACCCTTAGAGGATTGGGCCGCCCTGACTTATATAGAGCACTTGTAGAGTTGGGACAATACTTCAGGGAACTCTGTAGTAGAAATATTAGGATAGATGCTTTGGAGAGTCTTAGAGACAAGATACCAAATATCCTATGCGACCTTGAGAAGATATATCCTCCAGCCTTCTTTGATGTGATGGTGCATTTGGCTGTTCATCTACCTGATGAGGCACTACTTAGAGGTCTTGTACAATATGGCTAGATGTACCCTATTGAAAGGCGGCTAGGCACTTTCAAGGGCTATGTTAGGAACAGATCTGGACCCGGGGGTTCCATTGTAGAGGCCTACATTGCTACAGAAGTGTTGACATTCTACTCAAAATACATTGAAACAGCTGATCGGCTTAGCAAAGAGGTGGGTGAAGACAATCCCGGGCTCAATGTTTCGAGTATTCTGTTCGAGTTACAGGGAAGATTTGACAAGAGGACAAACCTAAAGATTTGGACAAAATGGTTTGAATGTGTTGAATAATTGTCCTGAGATACTACCTTATATCAAGTAAGTGCTAAGTACTGCAACTTATACATCATACTACTAAACTTGCAGCACATTCTTATATATTTAGATGTTTGACGCGATCACTGTGTTGTGCAACATCTACAAAAATGAGTTACTGCTGCAAAATCCAAGAAACATTGACAAACTAGTTATGGAAGGATTTGTGAAATGGTTCAAGAGACATGTAAGCTTTTGAATTGCATTGTTAGTTTTTTTAATATATTGAGTACATAAGATGATCGGCTTGTCTATTTTCTAACCATAGGTTAAGAAGATGCGGGAGGATGGGCAGGCAGTTGATGATGCCCTTTACTCACTAGCAATGGGTCCTGATACTCGGGTAAGACATTATGAATCTTGCGTTGTTGGAGATGTTCACTACAACACCCTTGCACGAGACAAAGGTAGGAAGAAACAAAATAGTGCCATCATGAGCATGGATACGTATGACAAAGAGACAACTGAAATGTATGCTAACATAATAGACATTGTTCAGTTGCAGTATATCTCCAGTTTCGAGGATCATCAGTGTGTGGTTCTGTTATGTTGTCGTTGCTATAACCTGTTTTCCAGGATCGCAAAACCCAGAGCTGATGATTATTTCAAATCCATCAATGTCAAGGCGGCATACCAAACCAACGAGCCTTTTATTTTGGCAAATCAAGTAACACAAATATTTTTCTTGGAAGACACATTTGCACATAGAGATGACTGGAGAGTATTGCAAAGGTTTGAGCAGAGGAATTCATTTAATGAAGTTGCACAACAAGATGATGCTTACACTGCTCCTGATGTACAAGATAACACAGATGTTCCTAATATCTTTGAGAACCATCACATCAATGACACCAGCGAAAATATTGTCTGTCATGTTGTGGACATACAAGAGTTGATCAAGAAGAAGCCAACATTCGAGGACGTTGAGGACGAAGAAGAAGATGACACCATGGGGAATTCCGATTCAGACTGATACACATGGCGAAGATGTTGACGCTGCTATTGCGGATGATGATTACATTGCTTTTGTTGTATTTGCCTGTCAGAAGACATTTTTTTATCTACTATGTTAAATTGTGTTTGCTATGACAACTGGAACCTGATGAACATGTTGTTTAGTGTTTTGCTGTGAGACCATCACTTGTTATGTATGCTGATTTGTGTTTGGTGATTGTATGACGACTAAATATGATGACATTGTTGTTTAGTTGTACTCATATTTGGCTGTGAAACTTGAATTTGATGACATAGTTTGCTGTTGGACTGCAATTTGCTCGACGTCTTCGAATGAGAACAAAGCTGACCCGATAGGGCCTCTGCTAATTTATTTATTTATTACCAAAAGGGCCTCTGCTATTTATTTATTTATGAGAAAAAGGGGATACCCCCTGATTTCTGTTAATAGAAATCATTAGATGTTCGCAACACTACACCCAGCCTGCTACACAGGTTTCATTCATTACTAGTTTCAGCAAATTGCTCAAGTCATAGCCACTGAATACATCATGAGTGTTACATACACTACAAATAAAGAGACAATCATCCTACAGAGCACATCGATTTTGCCCATTATCTTCACAAGCTCTTTCATCTCCTCATTGCTGTCAAGGCCGTTCAGCAGTTGTTGCTTGGCCATGATCAGAGGAACTGCATCTTTAACCTTCTTCTCTGCATCTTCATCTTTTGTCGTTCCTTCAGTTACTTGTCCAACACCCCAACTTGCTGGTATTGGGATTCCTCGGCTAACCAAATAATCAGCATAGTAGCATTCCCCAACATCAGCAACTTCCCAGAAATACAAATCACACAAATCTTTCCTTTTCTGCACAAATCAAATTGGAAGATCATCAACCAAACTATTAAAACATCAGCAACTGAAAGCAGCAGAACAACACTTAAACATATTATTACCCCATGATTCGGGCATTTGTAGAAGACTCGGCCAGGGTTGAGGATTGTGGTTGAGACATGACGGATGACTCCGCGTGATTTGCAGCAGTGGCACCACACCAACGGTAGCGGGTTGCGATGAGCAACCGGCTGCGGTGCGCGTAACGGCGGGGGTGTGATGAGACACACAGGCGATGGTACGGGTGGCGACTTAGCGCATATCTGGTTGTTGCCTGCTAAAGAGCAGGTGGACGAGCAGCCAGCGGACATGGTTGCTATGGCCAGAGCTTCTAATGCTATGTAGAGTAAGTAGAGAAGAGGAGAAGCGAACGTTTGATATGTCAGTTTCATTACTTGCAGAGTACCATAGAACCATATATAGTCATAGTCTAGGTTTGGATTCGAACCAGCTATAGGAGCATGTCTCTTTTTTTCTAAAACTCAGCAACGTCTCTTTACTGGTACACTAGCTTGTTCTGTAAGCCTTCTCAAGTCTTTGATTTTCTTTCCCTTTTTTGCGAGGAAGGAAGGAGGACAAAATTGAGAGTTACTAGGACTCGAACCCAAGACCTCTCGGTTGAATACCAAGGGTGCTAGTCACTTATGTGGAGAACGTTCCCTGGGAGGAGGACGGCATATGAACGCATTTTCCTCGCAGTTTTAGTTGCGACACAAGATCGAACGGTTGTAGTTTCAGGAATATTATCAGGCGAACAAGCCCAGTTTTTCTTTTCTTCCTATATATAAAAAAGTATGCTACTTGGTGTCGGCTTAGTCGACAAACGATTGTGCCAACCTTGACCATTGGATTGACATTCAATGTCTGTCGTGTTTCTTCAGTCTCTTCTTCCTCGAGCCGCCAAAGCCAAACCAGCGCCGGTGGGACCGCCTGCTCCCGCCTCCCACGGCTGGCTGTGCTGCCGCGTACGCATCATGGCCACATTGCACCCTAAAACTCTGCACATCTTCCCCGGATCCTGTTCGTTCCCGTCCGAGCCCTCACCATCGTCCTTCGCCTTGGCTCGCTCGCCGCGGTGCCGCCCTTCGGTGTTTTCAACATGGTCAACAACCGAGAGGAATAAGGAGATGACTGTAGATGGTGAGGATGATAGTAGGGACCCAGCAGCGCGCGCAATAATTTTGCTTTTTCGGGACGGAGAAGGGTATCAACTGGGTTGTGCGGGACCTATGGCCCATCTAGCCCAGGATTTTATTTCATATGTTTAGCACATGACCAGCCCAATTTGTTTTTTTCCTTTCTGAAAATGGCTAGCCAGCTATTTTGTTTTTTGTAGAATAACCAACGTAGGCCTACTTGCTTTTCTACGCCCTACTGGGCCAAAAATCTTTCAAGACGAGGAGGGATGCATTTTGCCCAGAAAATGGGCTATAAGTAATAATAAATGAGCTATAAAATGAAAAAATACAGCAAACAAGCAATTAGTTCCAAAATACTTTTTTCTTTCGGATTTTGATATTTTCATTGTTTTTGTGCGGGTAAAATTTCATTGAATTTAAATTAAGGTATACTTAGTTCTAAAATTAATTTGAATCTGGCTAGAAATTTTGGGCAGTGGGCTGTTTGGGACAGATTTGGAGGATGACTTGTGGGTCTACTAGGTTGACGTGTATGAAAGGCTTTGCCAACTTAGTCCACAAACGATTCTAGAAGCAGTGATCGTTGGATGCTAATCCAATGGTCGTGCTGCTTCTTCAATATCTCATCTTCTTGCTCCAGCCGCCCAAACCAACACCGGTGGGACTGCCTGCTCCCGCCTCCTGTGGCCGGCTATGCTACCGCACATGCCGCACCGCCCCACCCTACTTCATTGCTGGCCAGGCCATTCCTCTACTCACCCACACCTCCTGTTATTTTCCTACGACGGCAGCCGGACCAGTAAACCCTCGTACTCCCCACCGCGTGGGAAACCATTGCCGAGTCTTCCCTGGCTCCGTGTCATTCCCTTCCTAGGCCTCGCTGTCGTCCACCGCCATGGTGCTCTCGGTGCAGCCTGGTCAATGTTGTCAATGAATGACATCCATCGGACGTGGACTGTACGTGGAGAGGCTGATAGTTGGGTCCATGACCGCACACAAGGAAATGCCTCCTTATTACGCGCAAAATAATGATTCCTCCACTTGACATCTAGGACCCACCGGAAGTGCCTCTCTATTTCGCAAAAGAAATGTGCCGCCCACTAACAGTTCAGACCCACCAACTATCTTCACACGCAAGGAAGTGCCTCCTTATTACGCACAAAAAATGAAGACTCCCCCTGCCAGCTAGAACCCAGCATAGTGGGAGGCTGACTTGTGGGCCTACCAAGTTGACGGGGATGGAGGGCTTTGTCAACTTAGTCAATATGAACGATTATAGCTCCAGTTACCGTACGATGTTCATCCAACGGTCGTAGTGCTTCTTCAACCTCTGGTCTTCTTGCTCCAGCCGCCCAAACCAGCGCTGGTCGTGTCGCGTGCTCCTGCCTCCCGTGGCCAGCTGTGATGCCGCGGAGGCCTCACCGCCCCCTACTACTCCCACTGCTGGCGAGGCCATCCCTCTACTCACCAACACCCCCTGTTATTCTGCGGCAACGGCAGCCTCACATCACAGCCGAACCAGTGAACCCTCATACTCCTCTACGTGTGGGCATCCACTGTCGCGTCTTCCCCGGCTCCGCGTCGTCCCCTTCCTAGGCCTCGCCGTCATCCACCGCCCTGGGGCTCTCGGCGTGGCATGGTCAACGTGGTCAAGGAACGACTTCCATCAGAAGAGTACTGTACGTTTATAGGCTGATAGCTGGGTCCACAACGGCCGCAAGGAATTGGCTCCTTATTACTTGCAAAATAATTATTCCTCCACCTGATAGCAGGGACCCACCGGACGGGCAACCATATTTCATGAAAAAAATGTTTCCCCCCTGACTGCTGGGACCCACCAGCTACATCTTCGCACGCAAGGAAGTGCGTCCGGGCAAAAAAAATGATTCGCCCCCCTGACTGCTGGGACCCACCAACTACATCTTCGCACACAAGGAAGTGCCTAACAGTCAGGACCCACCTGGTCGAAGCGTACGTAGCATTGTCATTCTGGTCGCAAATGTGTACGTACATACTGGTCGATGTAGAGGCGTGCATGTGTCGTAGTAGAGGCGCGTACATAGCATGTACATGTACGTACAGCGGCCAGTGCGCAAGAAAGAAAATATGGCCACATACGTACATACGGGCAGGGTCTCGAACACCTACTCACGCATACGTACGGCCAGGGCCTGTGTACATGGTTGGGTCAGAACAGAGAAACTGCGTCGTCGTCGTGTTCATGTGGAGGCAATGAAATGCGTCGTGTTCATCGGGAGGCAACATAAAGCGTGGGAGGCAACCAGCTTGGACGGAACAGCCGATGGAAACGAGGCCTAGCGTACCACAGAACGGAGGAAACGGCCTTGTGTTCGACCGACCATGTTTGAAACGGGATCCTGTTCATCGGGAGGGGTCTGGCGTACCGCAAAACGGAGGAAACGGACTTGTGTTGGACCTCCTACGATCAAAACGGGGTCCTGTTGATCGGGAGGGGTGTGGCGTACTGCAAAACGGAGGAAACGGACTTGTGTTGGAGCGCTACGGTCGAAACGAGGGTCCTGTTCATTGGGAGGGGTGTGGCGTACCGCAAAACAGGACTCCATGGGATACTGTTCATCTCCACCGTCGACCTCCTCCAGCCTCCATGGGCTACTGTTCATCCACTGTCGACCTCCTCCAGCCTCCACCTGCGACTGTTCATCCACGGGCTCCTGTTCATCTAGCCTCCACCGCGCGCTACTCCACCAGCTACTGTTCAATCAGCCCTCTCCATGGGCTCCTGTTCAGCCACCCTTCCACGGGCTACTATTCATCCAGCCCTCCACCGTCTACTATTCATCCAGCCTCCACGGGGTCGTCCTGTTCATCCATCCCTCCACGGAGTCCTGTTCATCCAGCCCCAACTGGCTCGATCGATCGGGGTCCTTTTCATCCAGAGGCAACACCACGGGGTCCTGTTCATCCACCCCACCGGGAACTGTTCATCCAAACCCCCCCAGCAAATGCTCATTTTTTATCAAGGGAAGGAGGCAGCAAGGTTCGATCGGCTTCAGTTAGCAGCAGTAGCGAAGGAATCACTCGGGTTCAGTAATGTAGCTAGTGCAATCGCTCGGGTTCAGTGGATGACCTAAGGTTTATCAATCCGTGAGAGGTGTAGGTTGAAGATGGTCTCTCTCAAACAATCCTGCAACCATATACAAGAAATCTCTTGTGTCCCCAACACACCCAATACAATGGCAAATTTATAGGTGCACTAGTTCGGCAAAGAGATGGTGATAAAAGTGTAATATCGATGGTAGAAATATATTTTTATAATCTGAATAAATAAAAACAGCAAGGTAGCAAATAGTAAACAGGCACAAAAACGGTGCCGCAATGCTTAAAAATGAGGCCTAGGGTCCGTACTTTCGCTGGTGCAACCTCTCAACAATGCTAACATAGTTTGATCATGTGATTATCCCTCAAAGTGCAATAAAGAATCACTCCCGAGTTCCTATTAGCGGAGAACAAAAGATAGGAATTTTTTGTAGGTCACGAAACCACCTCAAAGCTATTCTTTACGTTCGATCTATTCAAGAATTCGTACTAAAATAACACAAAGCTATTTTTTACATTCGGCCTGTCCTAGAGTTCATACTAGAATAACACTAAAGAAAATTCATATTCATAATACTCAATCCACACAAAGAACTATAAAGAGACCCCAAAGTTTCCGTCGGAGGAAAATGTGCATCAACCCCTATGCATAGATTACCCCAATATCACCGCGAGAATCTGCGAGTTGAATGCCATAACACATATCAAGTGAATCAATAAGATACCTCGTTGTCACATCAAGTATTCATATTGCAAGACATATATCATGTGTTCTCATCTATGAATATTCAATCCGACAAGACAAAACTTTGAAGGGTAAAGATTCAATTCATCATAACAAGAGTATAGAGGGGAGAAACATCATATGATCCGACTATATTAACAAAGCCCATGATATAGATCACGAGAGAGAGGGAGAGATCAAACACATAGCTACTGGTACAAACCCTCAGCCCCGAGGGTGGACTACTCCCTCCTCATCATGGTGGACGCCGGGATGATGAAGATGGCCATCGGAGATGATTCCCCCCTCCGGCAGGGTGCCGGAACCGGGTCTAGATTGGTTTTCACGGATACAGAGACCTTGCGGTGGCGGAACTTCTAATCTAGGGCTACCACGAAGGGTTTCGGAATATTTGGGAATTTATAGTGCAAAGAGGGGGTGCAGGAGGCCATCGAGGTAGGCACAACCCACCTGGGCACGCCAGGGGGCCCTGGCGTGCCCTGGTGGCTTGTGCCCCCCTCGGGGCACCCCCCAGGTGCAGCTCAGGCCCGTTGTGTTCCTTCTGGTCTAGAAAAAATCTCCAAAAAGTTACGCGGTGTTTGGACTCCATTTGATATTGATTTCCTCCATTGTAAAAAACAAGCAAAAAACAGCAACTGGCACTGGGCACTGGGTCAATAGGTTAGTCCCAAAAAATGATATGAAGTTGCTACAAAATGATTGTAAAACATCCCAGAATGATAATATAATGGCATGAATACTTCACTAATTATAGATACATTGGAGACGTATCAGCATCCCCAAGCTTAATTCCTACTCGTCCTCAAGTAGGTAAATGATAAAAGAAATAATTTATGAAGTGTGAATGCTAGCAAAGTGCATAAGTTTGATCAATGATAATTTCAATCACTTTTCTAGCATCATAACAGCAATTATTTCTTATAAAACTTCTCATGTTATAGTAGCAACCAATTCACATGTTAAGGTTCAAACAATGAATTCTCTTGAAACCCAACAACCTATTTTCTTAGTCACCAAGCAATTGCAATTCAACTTATTCAACAGAGTCTAAGTAAGAGCTACACATACTCAACCATCATATAGTCTTCTATGATTGCTAACACTCACCTCATATACATGAGCAAAACATTTCAACCGGACACATAGAAAGATAGGGGCTTATAATTTCGCCTCCCAACGTATTCACCTTTGGGTGATGTCAACAATAATAACTTATGCTACCCATATTCAACTGGACATATGTGCCTAGATCTTTCCTCGCCACATGATGCTTGACAAAAGAGAAAAATAAAAAGAAATAGAGAGAAAAACTTTGACTCTTTGCATAAAAGTAAATACTGAAAAGTAAAAGATGGGCCCTTCGCAAAGGGAAGCAGAGGTTGCCATGTGCTTATTTGTTTGTTTGCTCAACCCCTTAGTGCAAAAGAACATCACGTTATATTGCCCCTTATGATAGCAACCTTTATTATGCAGTATGTCGCTTTTATTCTTTGCCATCACAAGTATTACAATGCTCAGTTTTCTCCTGCACTAAATGATCTCACATTTTTAGAAGAAATTTTTATTGCCTTATTGCACCGATGACAACTTACTTGAAGGATCTGCTCAATCCTTAGGTAGGTATGGTGGACTCTTGAAAATAAGATTTGGGTTTAAGGGTTTTTGGATGCACAAGTAGTATCTCTACTTGGTGTGGAATTTTTGGCTAGCAAAGATGGGGGGCAAGCACCACATGTTGAAGGATCTATGACAATATAACTTCTATGTGAATATGAGCAAACATAAATCATTACGTTGTGTTCCCTGTCCAACGTCAACAATTTTGGCATATAATATTTTGATGGGTGCTCACAATCACAAAAGATTTCCATGATAGTGTATTTTCATGTGAAAGTTACATTCCTTATACTAATTATTCGTGAATTGCTTGTATGACCAATATTGTGATTGTCAAGCCTCAAAAGATTTCACTTTCTAAACCCAATGTGAAGCTACCACTAGCCATGATATAATTTCAACTTCATGACATTCAATTTATTCAACAATTTACTCATAGGATATAAGTGAAGCACCAAGGTAAATGACAAACTACTCCAAAAAGATATAAGTGAAGATCATGCAAGTAGTTAAGTAAATAGGTAGCTATTTAAGGACTCTCTCTTATTCAAAAACTTTCAGATCTAAGTATTTTATTAAAACAGCAAGCAAAAACAAAATAAAATGACATTCCAAAAATATCACACATCATGTGAAGAAGCAAAAACTTAGGTTCAACCGATACTAACCGATAATTGTTGAATAAGAAAGGTGGGATGCCTACCGGGGCATCCATAAGCTTAGATGATTGAGACTTCTTGAAATATTATCTTGGGATGCCTTGGGCATCCCCAAGCTTGAGCTTTTGTGTCTCCTTAACTCCTTTTATATCACGGTTTCCCTAAATCTTAAAAACTTCATCCACACAAAACTCAACAAGAACTCGTGAGATAAGTTAGTATAAACCAATGCAAAAACTTTATCATTCTCTACTTTAGAAAATCACAAAAATTATTATTGAACACTGCATACTAAATGTCTCTGCATATTTAATACTCCTATCCTCAAATCAAATCATTAAACAAGCAAACATATGCAAACAATGCAAACATAACAGCAATCTGCCAAAACAGTATAGTATGTAAAGAATGCAAGATTCATCATACTTCCCTAACTCCAAAAATTATGATAAAAATACTGCACTATAGAAAATTTATCAGATCTTATTTTACAAAAAGTTTCAACAATTTATCATATTCTTACTTTTCTAGGGAATTTTTGCAACATCGATAAACTTTCTATTTTCAAACAGCAACAAGTATACTTGCAAAATAAGCATGGCAAAGGCTATCATTGCCACTTTTATTGAAATAAAATATGCAAAAAATTATTCTAAATAACAGCAAGCAAATCCAAACAAAATAAATTGACGCTCCAAGTAAAACACATAGCATGCGATGAATGAAAACATAGCTCCAAGTGAGGTTACCGATAATGTTGGAGACGAAAGAGGAGATGCCATCCAATGCATCCCCAAGCTTAGTTTCTTGGAATTTCCTTGAATATTAACTTGGGGGTTCCTTGTGCATCCCCAAGCTTAGGATCTTGTCACTCATTATTCTCCTCATATCAACATCTCATCCAAAACTTGAAAACTTCAATCACATAAAACTTAACGGAACTTCATGAGATAACTTAGTATGATAAAGAACAAACCATTTCACTTTAGTACTTTCAAAGACAAGATTCATAATTGTTTCCTCACAATTCCTAATGTAGCATATCATTTCCACAATTTATTGAGCAATATAAGCCATAGAAACAAGGAAACAAGCAAACTATGCATTGAAAACAGAATCTGTAGAAAAACAGAATAGTCTGTAGTAATCTGTACTCAAACAATACTTCTGCTACTCCAAAAATTATGAAAAAATTAGGACCACGTGATAAATTTGTAGATTAATCTTCTGCAAAGAGAATTAACTCAAAATCACTCTTTTGTTAAAAGTGAGAGTTATTTTAATGAATGCAAAAGTTTCTGTTTTTCAGCAAGATCAAATCAACTATCACCCAACATGATCCCAAAGGCTTTACTTGGCACTTTATTGAAACAAAAACAATAAAACATGATTACTACAGTAGCATAATCTTGTGAACACACAAAAACAGTAGATAAAAGTGTTGGGTCGTCTCCCAACAAGCGCTTTTCTTTAATGCCTTTAAGCTAGGCATGATGAGTTCAATGATGCTCACATAAAAGATAAAGATTGAAACATAACAAGAGCATCATGAATCATAAGTTCCTCTCTCATAATAATTTTCAGTAGCATCATGAATAGATTCATCCATTAACCATCACATAAAGCATTCTTTTCGTGATCCAAAATCATAGAAAATTTATTACTCTTTATGGCATACATGTCATCATAATAATCATCATAAGTAGCAACTTTGTTCTCATCATGGTCAATTGAAACCTCTTCCAAAATAGTGGATGTATCACTAAATAAAGTCATGACCTCTCCAAATTCACTTTCATCAATATTGTAATAAGATTCAACACCCTCCAAAATAGTGGGATCACTACTACCTAGAGTTGGCACTCTTCCAAACCCACTTTCATCATTGTAATCATCATAAATAGGAAGCATGATATCATCATAATAAATTTTCTTATCGAAAGTAGAAGGAATCAAAGGATCATATTCATTATGCAAAGCATCCCCAATCTTGGGACAAGCATTATTTTCAGCAAATAAATCTTCAAACATTCCATACTCATCAGACATTATTATCATATTCTTCCAAGAAAGTGCCAAAAATATTTTCAAGATCATAAATGACACCATTGTCTTCCCAAACATAATCACTACAACAAGTATTAGGCATCACAAAATCATACTCAATATCATCATCTTCCGTCAACATATTTGATTCACTTTCATGAGGCACAATGGTGATAGGAGCAATATTAATTGGGAGAGTTACCATTTTACCTCTACCTTTTCTTATTTTCTTTTTCTTCTTCACCACCTCACGTGTGGGTTTAATCATTTTTTGAGCATCTTGTTGAAGAAATTGATTGGATAAGAAGCTCCTCCTCGTTACATGATTCATCATAATAACCACTAGGAGGGTATTGGGAAGTATTTTCCCTTTCATTAGTACTCTCTTCATGCTCTATTTGTTTTCTTGTCTTTAAATAGTTGGAAATATAAGGATTCCCAATGCAATTTACCGCACAAAACATATAAATTTACTCTAGATAAAAATCAAGAAATCTATTGAGATGAAATTTTGGAATACCCTCAATTATACGATTCATTTCTTCATACCCCAAAAGAAGACTAACCTCTTTATGATGCTCAAGGGAAATCAAGTTATCATAATTTTTTGACACGATTTGATCATGAAACAAGTAGCATTGGAGCTTAAATGACCACATTCATTGCAAAGTTCACAAGGATGGCAAAAAATATTAAATCTTTCAGAACAAACATCTAGCCTCTCTTGCAACTTTTTTGTTTATAAATATGCTTCTTACAAAATCTATCTTCCCTTTTTGGTGTGCTTTTGCACTCTCGATTCACTTTGCAAAAATTGACATTCTTATAGGAGACATCATTATCATGGCTAGTGCGATCATCATTAGCATTTTGGATATTCAAAGAATTCATACTAACAACATTGCAATAATGCTCATCATTCAAATATTTTGTGCCAAAAATTTTATTGACTTCTTCTTCTAACAATTGAGCACAATTTTCTGAACCATCATTTTCAAGAAAGATATTATAAGGATTGTCAATAATATGATGCAACCTTAATTCCATTTTTTTGTAGTTTTATTTTATAAACTAAACTAGTGATAAAATAAGAAACTAAAAGGTTCGATTGCAAGATCTAAAGATATACCTTCAAGCACTCACCTCCCCGGCAACGGCGCCAGAAAGGAGCTTGATGTCTACTACGCAACTTTATTCTTGTAGATACGTGTTGGGCCTCCAAGCGCAGAGTTTTCTAGGAAAGTAGCAATTTTCCCTCAAGTGGATGACCTAAGGTTTATCAATCCGTGAGAGGTGTAGGATGAAGATGGTCTCTCTCAAACAACCCTGCAACCAAATACAAGAAATCTCTTGTGTGCCCAACACACCCAATACAATGGCAAATTGTATAGGTGCACTAGTTCAGAGAAGAGATGGTGACAAAAGTGTAATATGGATGGTAGAAATATATTTTTATAATCTGAATAAATAAAAACAGAAAGTTAGCAAACAGTAAACGGGTACAAAAACGGTGTTGCAATGCTTAAAAATGAGGCATGGGGTCCATACTTTCGCTAGTGCAACCTCTCAACAAAGCTAACATAGATGGATCATATGATTACCCCTCAAAGTGCAATAAAGAATCACTCCCGAGTTCCTATTAGCAGAGAACAAAAGATAGGAATTGTTTGTAGGTCATGAAACCACCTCAAAGCTATTCTTTCCGTTCGATCTATTCAAGAGTTTGTACTAAAATAACACAAAGCTATTTTTTCCGTTCGACCTATTGTAGAGTTCATACTAGAATAACATCAAAGAAAATTCATATTCATAATACTCAATCCACACAAAGAACTATAAAGAGACCCCAAAGTTTCCGTCGGAGAAAAACATGCATCAACCCTTATGCATAGATTACCCCAATATCACCGCGGGAATCCGCGAGTTGAATGCCATAACACATATCAAGTGAATCAATAAGATGCCTCATTGTCACCTCAAGTATTCGTATTGCAAGACATATATCATGTGTTCTCATCTCTGAGTTTGTAACATCCCAAATTTTCAATTTGGAATGTCATACATGGGTCATCATTGCATATAATATTTTATTGCATCTTTGGTTGATGCTAGAAATTCTAAGCAACTCAAGGACCCACGGAGAGAGTCGAGGATTTCGTTATTTTCATATTTGAGTTTTCTCAAATTTTGAAAAGAGGATCATTTGGTGTTAATTATTTTTCTCTTCGAATATTTCTAATATGAAAATAAAAGAGAGGGGATAAAATGACTTCTCCAAATAAAAGAAACATTGGAGGAAAAATATTAAAATCAAATAAGAATTTTATTTGGACTTTTATTGCTATTTTATTTGAATTAGGAAAAAAATGCATTTTTCAAAATGCAATAGAGTCCCAAATAAATGTTCACTTTGTCCGCAATATTATTAGAGGACTGTGAAAATTTATTTCAGGATTTTTGGACACCGTTTAGTATTTCTTTTATTAGTTTTTCCATGTCTGGATTATTTAAAAAAAAAGGTTGAACCGACCTAACGGGCCGTGTCTGACATGGACACTGCGCCCGGCCGGCCTTAAAAGCCACGGCCATGATGCCGCCAGCCCAGACGCCACCCCGTCGCCCCCAAACCCTAGCCGCCGTGCTGCCGCCTTGTTTCGCGCGCCGCCGTCGCCGCCAACCCGTGACGCCACCATCCGCCGTCGCCACCCCATCGCCCCACCGCCAGAGCCGCCCGCCGCCGAAGTCGCCCGTTGCTGCCGAGGTAGCCGCCGCCGCCATCCGGTTTTCTCGGGAAAACCGTTTTTTTTTCAAAACCCTAGATCTAGATTTTTTAGATCGGTTCGGTTTTTTTGGTTTAGTTAAATAGCGGACGTTCGTATGTATGTTCGTTTTAACGAATGTTGTTCGTCAGTTAGCCGCAGACAGCGAACGTTCGTTCGTTAGCCTATTCGTCTCGTTTTATTTTCCAGGATTTTTCCGTGATTATTTTCGATCGTGATTTCTTCCCTAATTTTTGTTTTAGTTTATCTTTTCACTCGTTTATCCGAATTAGGTGAAACAAAAGCCTAGATCTTCATCTCAAAGCCCTCTTTCTGTTTAACCAACTTGAACAAGATTTTGGTACTGTAAAATTTGACTTTAGTCTAGATTAGTAAATGGATCTTGTTTCTTTTGTAGTTTCAGTTTCGTTGCTCCGTTTGATTTGATTCTTTTTGCAAACCAGAGTTCTTTAGTTGAACTTTCTGGTTAGATCTCTTATTCGAGTTCTACTCGTGCTTCTAGTTGAGTGCTTATTGTTTGTTATTGTTTTGTTTGCAATAGAATACCCGGAGTGCGAAGCATGCTACTACGAGTCTCTAGGTTTTGCGGATCATCAGCAAGGCAAGTAACACTTTGATCATACCCTCTTATTACCCGGTTTTTATGCATTAGTTACAACCCTCAAACATTGCATGGTTAGGATCTGTTATAACATGTGGGTTTTGGGAAGTAGATGATGCGGTAGAACCTATTGCCTTTTTATTATCAAACCTTTGGGAGTTACTTCTACGTTATGCTTATATTGTTATGATATGCTCGTAGACGTGGTTTGGGTGAGTCTATCCATGACAGATGTGAGTACTGTTTATTAATGGTTAACTTAAGGTGGCTACTTAAATACACATCTGGGTGGATTAGTTGAGGCACCCTGGAGGAGCCAGTGGTTGTCAGGGCACCTGGAGAATCTAGTGTTATCCTAGGATATCTCGGAGTACCCGTGTGATTATCCTATGGTTCGCCACCCAGGCTCAAAGGGATCATAAGATTATTCATGCTAGAAACTTCCGTGTGCGGCCACAAGCCAATATGGGCTCTTGCATAGTTGAGTATGTTGTGTGACCTCTTTCAGTGGTAGACTAGCAGATGTAGGGGATGTAGATGGTACTGTTTGCCCAGAGTAAAGAGTTGATGCTTCTGAAAGACTATGTCTCGGTCATCCGTTTCTCAAACATCATGTAGTGCGAGAAATTCAATGGAGGAGATCGAGTCTTGTGGGGAAAAGTGCGCAAACCTCTATAGAGTGTACAAACTAATCATGGTTAGCCGTTTCCCCGGTTATGGACATCTTGAGTATCTGGTTCTTGGATTGTCATGTTGATCTCATCACTCTAAATTAATTTGTTGGGTTTAATGATGATGTCTAATTGGGACTAAGTTGGAGGAACCTTCTCAATGTTTAACAACTACCATGATAGTTAAACAAAATTTATTCCTTTGTTATAGGGAAAAATTGGCTTTATGCAAAACTGTAACCATAGAGCTTTCCACCAGCCATATATGCATGTAGTGATACCATTTATTCTGTTCATTACTCTATGTGTTGGATTGCCAGCATATTCCATGTGCTGACCCATTTCGGGCTGCAACATATCATGTTGTAGACTTTTCAGACGACGGGTAAGGTGACATTGGTTGTTGTCGTTCACTCAGCTATGTCGTTGGAGTTGATGGACTCACTTTATCTTCCAAGCCTTCTGTTGTTATCTTATTTAGATGGCCTTAAGCCATAATTTTGTAATAAGTTCTCTTTTGAGACATTTGATGTAATAAGTGTGTGATTGAAACTCTGTTATAAATCCTCAAGTACTGTGCGTATCAGCATTAGCGATCCAGGGATGACACTACTGCACAGAGACTACACTGTTTGAGGTCTGGTTGCTACAAGATGGTATTAGAGCACACGCTGAGTGCAGGACACAACCACTAAGCTAAAACCCTAGGTCACTCTTCTCTACTCATTTCTGACTCCTCTCCCTTTTCCACTCTATAGGATGGCGGACTCAAGGAACAAGTTTACACAACCAGATGAAGACACTCCTTTTGGACGACACTTGAAGGAAGTTACTAGGTATCTGAACATCGGAATAACAAGCTTCATCGGAACCTACATCGCCACTTTACTAGAAGAGGAGCGTTGGATGATTCGAGTTCAAGTTCCAAGAAGAACGCTCATGCCAGTCACTGAGCCCATAGAGTTTTCCTTTGATGCACCAACCTGTAGTCTAGGAAAGAGCATGGCAGCCCACATCACCATGGGACGCATTGGAGAAGTCTACCACAAGGATCTCAAGGATACTATCTAGAAAATATGTGGGCGCCGAGATGAGCAATGGGAGATGATCATCACCAGGAGGGATAGGTCCATTGCAGCTTTCATCCAGGAGTTAAATGCTACCTCTTGAGCACTGTGTTGGTTTTTCCTTGAAGAGGAAAGGGTGATGCAGTAACGTAGCGTAAGTATTTCCCTCAGTTTTTGAGAATCAAGGTATCAATCCAGTAGGAGGCTCCTCAAAAGTCCCACGCACCTACACAAACAAACAAGAACCACGCAACCAATGCGATAAAGGGGTTGTCAATCCCTTCACGGTAACTTGCAAAAGTGAGATCTGATAGATATAATAAGATAAGATAAATATTTTTGGTATTTTTATGATATAGATTGGAAAGTAAAAGATGCAAATAAAAGTAAATGTAAAACTTATATGATAAAAGATAGACCCGGGGGCCATAGGTTTCACTAGTGGCTTCTCTCAAGATAGCATAAGTATTACGGTGGGTGAACAAATTACTGTCAAGCAATTGATAGTAAAGCGCATAGTTATGAGATTATCTAGGCATGATCATGTATATAGGCATCACGTCAGTGACAAGTAGATTGAAACAATTCTGCATCTACTACTATTACTCCACACATCGACCGACTCCTGCCTGCATCTAGAGTATTAAGTTCATGAAGAATAGAGTAACGCATTAAGAAAGACGACATGATGTAGAGGGATAAAATCATGCAATATGATATAAACCCCATCTTTTTATCCTCTATGGCAACAATACAATACATGCCTTGCTGCCCCTGGTGTCATTGGGAAAGGACACCGCAAGATTGAACCCAAAGCTAAGCACTTCTCCCATTGCAAGAAAGATCAATCTAGTAGGCCAAACCAAACTGATAATTTGAAGAGACTTGCAAAGATAACCAATCACACATAAAAGAATTCAGAGGAGATTCAAATATTTCTCATAGATAAACTTGATCATAAACCCGCAATTCATCGGATCTCGACAAACACACCGCAAAAAGAGTTACATCGAATAGATCTCCAAGAAGATCGAGGAGAACTTTGTATTGAGATTCAAAGAGAGAGAAGAAGCCATCTAGCTAATAACTATGGACCCGAAGGTCTATGGTAAACTACTCACAACTCATAGGAGAAGCCTTGGAGATGATGTAGAGGCCCTCCATGGTCGATTCCCCCTCCGGTGGAGCGCCGGTGAAGGCTCCAAGATGGGATCTCACGGACACAGAAGGTCGCAGCGGTGGAATTAGGTTTTCGTGGTGCTCCTTGATGTTTTCAGGGTACGGGAGTATATATAGGCGAAAGAAGTACGTCGGTGGAGCCACAAGGGCCCACGAGGGTATGGTGCGCGCCCACCCCCTTAGGGTGCGCCGTGCACCCTCGTGGCTGCCTTGTTTGTTGCTTGACGTCCACTCAAAGTCTCCTGGTTTGCATTTGTTCCAAAAAGATCGCTCCCGAAGGTTTCATCCCGTTTGGACTCAGTTTGATATTCCTTTTCTTTGAAACACTGAAATAGGCAAAAAAAAATAGCAATTCGGGCTGGGCCTCCGGTTAGTAGGTTAGTCCCAAAAATGATATAAAAGTGTAAAGTAAAGCCCATAAACATCCAAAATGGGTAATATAATAGCATGGAACAATAAAAATTATAGATACGTTGGAGACGTATCAAGCATCCGAAGTTTAATTCCTGCTCGTCCTCGAGTAGGTAAATGATAAAAACAGAATTTTTGATGTGGAATGCTACCTAGCATAATTCTCAATGTAGTTTTCTTTATTGTGGCATGAATGTTTAGATCCAAATGATTCAAAATGAAAGTTCATATTGACATGAAAACAATAATACTTCAGGCATACTAACAAAGCAATCATGTCTTCTAAAAATAACACGGCTAAAGAAAGTTATCCCTACAAAATCATATAGTCTGGCTATGCTCTATGTTCATCACACAAAGTATTTAATCATGCACAAACCTGATGACAAGCCAACACTACAAAAAAATACACTTCCGTGATGATACGTGTTTGTCACAGTAGGTCGCATTTTCTGTCATGCATGTACATCCATGACGATTTTATGACATAATCAAGATAGTCATACATGTGATGTCATAGAAGTGTTCCATGACATTACCAAAATTATCATCACAGAAGTGTCCACTTCCATGATGATAAATCGCGTGTCACAGAAGTGCTTTCGTCAAGGGTGACCGACACGTGGCATCCACCAATAACGGAACACCGTTAAGCTATCGGGTCGGGTTTTGGATCCGATAACCCATTAACAGCCCGGACCAATGGGGATTTTCCACGTGTAAAATCATCATTGGCTGGAGGAAACACGTGTCAGCTCATCGTTGGGACAGATGTCATCCACTCATTGGACAGAAGGCGCCTATGATACGTCGACACATGGCACGGCCCAATAGAGGCCCATTCATGTGAAAAGGCCGGCCCATTTGACTTGGTCAAAAGGTGGCGGGCCGGCCCATGGAAAGCCTGTTAACGGCATGTTCGCATATAGCCCATTTATAGCCCGCTAACCCAAGTCCCATTATGCCCTATCCCAATTAGGCCCAGTAGCATCATATGGGCCATCCAATATGATTCCAGCCCGTTTTCATTTCTGGCCCATGTATGGCCCATGACATCTTTCGGCCCATATGAGGCCCTTTGTAACTCTTGGCCCATTAACGGCCCGTGGTGAAACTAGCCCGCAATGAAGAGTGTATCCCTTTATACCCATTAACGGCCCGTAGTGAAACTGGCCCGTAATGAATAGTGTATCACTTTATACCCATTAACGGCTCGTTATTCCGTTGGGCCGTTTCCAGCCCATGTTATCTTTCGGCCTTCTCAGAGCCCATTTATTCTTGGGCTTATTTCCAGCATTCGTTTACTTACGGCCCGTTATTGTCATTTTCTGCTTGTGGGCTAAATTCAGCCCGAGGTTACAGTCGGCCCGTTTGTGGATCGTTATTACGTTGGGCCGTTTTCATAGCGTCATCAAATACGGCCGATTAACGACGGCCCGTTATGGTCGGCCCATTAACAGACGATTCCAACTCTAGCCCGTTTACGGCCATAATGCGGTCTGTTATTAGCCCATGTTTGGCCAATCGATCATACGGCCCGTACAAGGCCCATTGATGATACGGCCCGTAGAAGGCCCATTGTGTCTACAACCTATATAAGGCCCATTGTTTCTACGACACGTAGAAGGCCCATTATTTATACGGCCCGTAGGAGGGAAATGGTAACTATAGTAAATATGTAGCCCATGGTTATTGTGGCCTAGTTTTAAAAAATAGGTTATTGCGGCCACTAGCAAACTGCGGAAAAAGAACTACACTGACTACAAGCAAAGAAATAAACAAGACAATAAGGAAATAAATAAGCAAGCAACTTACGCTAGGCTATCACGGCTATTACACATATTACATCCACTGGGCATGAAAGTTTGCCACCAGTGCAAATATAGGGAACACATAAGCATATAAACACCGCAACAAAACAAGTCCAGAACTAAAACCACTTCATAAGAGCTCAAGAAACAATATTCTAGGTACCCATAATGCTGGCAAGATGCTTAGCAAGCTTATTAACTTTCTCTTGTTTGGTGCTTAAGTCCTCCAGCACTTGCTGTTGCACCAGAAAGTATGCATCTGAATTATGCAGGGACTTCCTCAGTCCTTCGGCTTCCTGTCGCATAACATCTGATCGATGTCTTTCAACTTGAAGTTGAGACTCAAGAAGCCGAACTGATTCAGGCAACGAGTTCGAAGAGCTGGTGCCAGTAGTAGTAGCCAGTAACTCGGACACTACATCAAGACAGGACTTTGGGGTTGTCTCGGTGTCTTCAATATAGTTTTTATCAGCTTTCTTGGAGACCAGCAGGGATGTCTCACTATCTTGAACCTTATCTGCATTACTTCCTTTACCAATGCATAACGGGGTACTCTTATCCAATATTTTATCCGCGTTCTAAAGAAGAAACAAACAAACACATCACAGGTTTACAATGTAGTATATGAAAATCATTTTGGTAAACCAGTTCAGTAGTAAGGTGGACAAGATAACAGCATGAAACAAACATATATCTATGTATTATGGTCACTGTATGGTCTATATCATTCTAGTTTATGTTGCCAAATCAAGATAGATATAGTTCAAATCATATCTATTTAAGACAAAGCATCATTGACAGAATATAAGTGTGGGAAACTACATAGCAATAACAACACTTGTAATGTGCATGGCATGAGAACATAACTGTTTATTCAATTGAAACTGAAATCAACATAGAGCTAGTTACAATAGCAAACAACCAAACACGTTAAAGAAACAGGTTTAAAACATACATGTTGCGCCATTGGAGTTTCAATTGCATCCTTCAAGTTTGAAATTAGTTGGTACGAGTAAATACAGTGATGCAAGAGCAAATTAGTATGAACCATAGCTACGGAACCTGACCTGAGAACAATTCTTCTTTTGCTTTAAGCATTGACTTGGGGTTCGGAGTGGTGGTCCTCGTGCTTTGGGCACTGCAGTTGCCTTACTAACTGCTCGTGTTTGGGTGCTCTGTGGTGGATACAGTGTTGTGTCAACGGGAACTGGGTTACTATCTGCTGGGGTTGGGGTTAGAAGGGGTGTAGCTAGTTCTCTGTCCAAGTGGGTAGGGGTAAAATCTGCATGAGTTGGGTTATGTGTGGCGGGGCTGCTTCTTGGGCAAGTATAACCGTGGTTCTATCTACATCGACAGGTAGCATGATCTTTTCTGAAGACCGTGTTTTTACTCCGATGGATACTTCCATCACTCCCTCCAATTGAAATGGTTGATAAACAAGAAAAGTAATTGAATGTACAGACATTGTAAGATAGACAGGTGCAATGGATAGTAGGGAAGAAAACAGGGCATGAAATAATTCACATTTATGTTGTCTAACCAAACAGAATAGCAGGACATAATTTCACATATATGATGGCTAATTAAACAGGATAGCATGACACAATTTCACATTTATGATGGCTAACTAAACAGGATAGAATGACATACTTCAAAATATGATGACTATGTAAACAGGGTGACATGATATAACTATACGATGTGTCTATTAAAGTGGTTGACATGCCATAAATCACAAACATGCCGTCGATGGAACCATGATGGCATGATATAATTCATGGATAGATTGACATAATTTAAAATATGATGACTATGTAAATAGGATGAGATGATATAACTATATTATGTCTTTAGAAAATGCGTTGGCATGCCATAATTCAGATACATGCTATCTATGGAAACATCATGGCATGACATAATTCAAATATATGATTTATATACTAAGGAAGTGAGCAGAGGGCAATCGCATATATGATGTGTCAACTAAGGAGATGGCATTCAGTATTGTGTATATGATGTAAAAACTAAGCATTGCAATACAACATATGCATGATATGAGTAATATAACCCTGCCAAGATTGAGCATACACCTCAGGGGGATAATAGGACTGGTCATCTGCCTCTGAATCCTCCTCTAAAGAGCTATATGTAACCAGCAAGATATCTGCTTCAGCGGGTAGCATTGTCTGCTCTGAAGACCTTGTTTTCACTCCAGATTTCTCCATCACCAATTCAAATGGTTGATGCACAGGAAGAGCAGTTGAATATACAAACATTGTCGACAAAAGCAATGAGAAATACAAAAAAAGGATGACATGATATAATTCACATATATGACGCTTGCCTAAACAGCATGGCACTGCATAATTCACATACATAATGCCTTGCAGCAAGATAACATTGCATAATTCACATATATAATGTCTTGCAACAAGATGGCATTGCATAATTCACATATATGGTAATTAGACACTAAACAGGTGGCATTCACACAAAGCATGTCTAAACTAAGCAAATGACATAGCAATGCAAGATACCATATGCACGATATGAGCAACATAACCCTACCAAGTTAGAGCATGCACCTCGGGGGGGGGGGGATATGACTGGTCATCTATCTCTGAATCCTCCTCTGAGGAGCTATCGGTAACCATCAAGACACGCGCTTCGTCAGATAGCATTATCTGCTTTGAAGACCTTGATGCACATGAAGAGTAATTGAATGTACTAAAATTGTTGACAAATTTAACACGTAATAAAAAAAGATGTCATGATATAATTCACATATATGATGCCTGGCTAAACAAGATGTCATTGCATGATTCACATATACGATAAAGAAACTAAACATATGGCATTGACACAAAGCATGTCTAAACTAAGCAGATGACATCTTTAATGTATACAGTAAGCAATGCAAGGCACCATATGCATGATATTACCAACATCAGCATGCCAAGTTAGAGCGAAGACCTCATGGGGTAAATAGGAGTGGTCTTCTCCTTCTGAATCCACCTCAGAACAATTATCTTCCTCTTGATTACGATCTGAAATGGGTGGAGGGGAGGCTGCCTTTGCGCCCACCATGGAGTGACGTCTGCATGAAATTTTATTGCCATGCAAGGCTCGTCTCTTTTGCTCTACATGATCAGTTCCATTGTGTACAATAACTGGCATGCATAGGAATAAAACATAGTGAGATTATGTAAGGAGTGCATGCACAAATCCAGAGTGATGGTAGAAAACTGTGGATAGACCCAAAACCAATGATAGCAGGCAGATAATAGCTTTAGTTAAAAAATACAGATAATGGCTCCTTTAATGTTTGTTTGCACCCAACATGAAACTCATAGTAGACACCCGAGATTAACCAGATAGTAGACAGATAGTACTGATTGCGGCCCCAATATGTACCCCACAACCATTTAAAAACTCAAGTTTCAGCATTAGTTTGGACCTGACTCGGAGTCTAATAAGTGAACACGACGATAATGTAGCATGTCATCATATTAAGCGATGCATAACGTAAGCATACACAGAAGAGTGCGACCTCTCTTGCGGACCCGTGTAGTCCTCAAGGTCATCTGCTCAGTTGAAGATGGTAATGCAGTTGTCGTGGCTGCCGGCGGCGCGGAAGAAGATCTGAGGCGGCAAAAGACAGTCTGGAGAGCAGATCCCTGCTGTGGTGAACCCTTCCGTCATTGGAGCAGCTGAGCTGGGGTGGAACACGGCGTCGCAGGAGCAGGACAAACCACACAAGGTTTTCTTTGACACATATCTGTAACAGAGGTAACTGAGTAAGGGCTTGTTTGAATTTGAGGATTCTAACAATGCAGGGATATGACATAGACAGGAATAGGATAGGAATGCATGTGCAAAACAGAGAATTTAAAACACGGGATTTCTGCCAATCCGGGTGTTTGATTCACAACAATTGGAAGATCACAGGATGCAAAAAAGCATGGTGAGATTAAGTCAAACCACAAGAAAATGTACGGTTATAATGCTATTATGCTACTATCTCTTAGTCTTGTGCTTGATGAATAGGAATATGAAAAGGAGGACAAGTGGAAATTAGAATTCCTACAGTTTTTCTTTCAAGGAGACACTAAAGGAACAGATCCTATAGTTTTCCTTTGCTCCATTCCTTTGCACCAAATTCATGAAATGTAGTACCATAGGAAACTTTCCAATTCCTATGTTTTTCATTCACTTTTCCTTTCAAGCACTGGCGATTCTAGTGGGCAGGCTTGAGCAAGGAAAAGCCTACACTAAAAAAATGTTTGTGTGCTACTTCTGTTACTTTGGACCCAGGCCACTGCCATACTAGCTCAACTCCTATGCCCATCGACAAATGCACAGCTCAAACGCGTAGAGATAAATAATGATGGCGCTCAAGAGAGTCCATCATGGATAGCTAAGTTGCCTGGTACCTCACTGCTTGTCACATAGTAGGATAAAATAATCATATTTCCCGTTAATACGTGTGCTCAGTGGACAATATATATAACATGTAGAGTAAAAAAGAGATGCAACAAGTGTACAACCTCTTTGGCGAAGCCATGTCGATCTCAGCGTGATTGGGTTGGCCAGTGAGGATGCTGGCTGGCGGAGGAGGGGAAGAAGATCTTAGGCGTCTGGAGATGGAGCCCGAGGTACTATTTTGCTGTGATGGAGGGTTTCGTCGTTGGAGCACCTCCGGTGAGTTGTATGACGCTGAGGCTGAAGCAGGACAAGAGAGACAACGTTAACCTGAGTGGAATTCGAATAGCATCTTCAATACATGACGTAAAATACATAACCACAAAGTGCTAGATGTAAAATACATCAGCCGCTCATCTCTGAACTTAACTGTCGAAACTGAATTTAACTGTCGAAATTGAACTTAACTGTCGAAACTGAATTTTGCTGTCGAAACTAAATTTTACTGTCGAAACTGAACGCACTAGCAAGGTGAGGCTACATGTCAGTCGACTGACTTTTTCATCTCTGGTCAGTCGATTTTGCATCCGTTGGATACGAAATTAAGGGCCTGCAGCTCATCTTCAACCTCCACCCCCCTAAGCCGCCAGCCACCACCGGCCAAACAGCAGCCCCCTGCCGCCCGCGACCGGCGGTGCGCCGCCCCGCCTGCCCCAAAAACACTCCCCACCGCCGGTCCGTCACTGCCCCGGCCATCCCTCTAGCCCCCCTCGTGCCGAGCTTTCACTCCGGCGATCCCCACACCACTGCCCCACCACCGCCGGCGACCACTACCCCCATCCTGAACCCTAAGATAGATAGTGGGGTACCTCTCCGGTGAGCCCCCCTCCCCGCTGCGGCTGGTTCTTCCTTCACCCCGGCGAGCCCCTCCACCCCCTGAAAATCTACTGACCCAAAATTCGATTCAGTTGACTGAAGTGTAGCTAAATCGGAGCAGCATCGCAAGCAAAAGCAAGAGCGAGAGCAGTAGCGTGAGCAAGAGAAATAACAAGAGCAGACCAGGCAGGGGACCGAGAGCAAGAGCAGAGCAGCAGCGTGAGCGAGAGCTAAAGCAGCAATAGCTCCTACTGATGTGGACGTCGCCGCCGAGGGAGCGACGCCGTGGAGGAAGTGGCCGGCGACGCTGCCGTGGATGTAGCCGCACCATATCGGCTCGAGACCGAGCGCCGACAGCACCGTGAGATCGAATCAAAAAGAAAATGTGGCGATTAGTGTACAACCTATTTGGTGGCGCTAATTAGGCCGCAACTTCATTCGAGGAAATGGTGATGATTATGCTCTTCCGGTGGTGCAGGTGAAGACGGCGGTGTGCGAATGGAGGTGGCGCAAAAGACGAGGGTAATATCGGGGCAGCTCCTTGGAGGTGGAGGACGGGGTGGCTGAATCGGCGGGACGATGAGATCGATGACGGATCCTCATCCGGTACGGTGGATGAGGGACGTCAAGGTGTTGCTGTGGACGACGTCGTCGGGGAAGAGGCTCCGGCTGGGTAGCGGACCGAGGAGGGTGTGGGGCTTCGTCGCGGGTTTTCACGGCCTCGGTGTACGAATGGGTGGGCAGATGGGATGGGAGTGGGGAACAATGGCTTAGGGACGCGCTTGTCCGAGATGTGGGGTAAGTTACAAAAGTACCCCCACTGATTTGAGGCGGTTCTTTCGATTCAGTGGTACCACGGGCATTTCGCGTGTCAGGATTTCACAGGAGGTGGGAGTTTTCGCGCGCGTTGTAATTTCTGAATAGCAAGGCGCAGGTTGAGATGGAGGGAGTTGTCGGAGCACAATGAGACAAAGATATATTTTAAATATTTCGGGCTAACAAGGCGCGGATTAAAGAGGCGGGAGTTTCGCAGCAAGATAGACAGAGACGCTAGCTTGAATTTTCGGCATAACAAGGCGCGGCTTGAAATTTTGGGAGAACAAACTTAACGGGTACCCAAAAAAAGACAATTGGCACCTCAACATGCACAACACACACGCAAACACCATTTAGACTAGAGTAAGGTACACGTGCATTGCACGCATGAGATTTGGCAACCAAATTATGAATAAATACCACATTATAGCATGTAAGCTTTGAGTCATATATGCATGATGTAGATGTTCATTTAATTCTTATAGTTCATTTCATTCAAAATCATCTAGTTTTTATAAGAAAGCTAATCTATTTTTAGATTCATGGAATTGTGCATTGTAAGACATAAAGTAAAAACAAATAATGGCCAATCATGTAGAAAAACATTTCGGCAATTCTGATACGGAAGATTCTAGAACAAAGAAGAAGTGCTTGTGTTTTGATGTTTGTGCATTATGCTTAAGTTCAACCATGCAGTCTTCTAGATTATAAGTGTGGCAAAATCTGGTGGAATCTAGATGATATCCAACAGCCAGTAGTGCTCAAATTTCCCATCTTTGGACCATCGGATTCGCCTCATCCAACGACCATCTTTCAAAGTTAAAGTTACCCGCACACAATATAAAAAAATATAAAATAATCTATGTACATATATAGGGGTATAGATATAGATACGTGATGTGAAAGCCACCCATCATCTCCAATTAGAATAGTGTGTCCATGCACGGATGCGACGTGGCCAAATGATGTCTGTCATCGGTATCTCAAATTAAAATCAGTCTGACCTTGTTCAATGTTTATACATTACAACATGCTCATTTCCAAACCACACCGCGCATATCTCGTTATATTCATGCAAGCATGGGTTTCAAACATCAGGATCTCTTATTCAAATATTTGAATTCAACTTTACATTGATTATGACCTCACCTAGTCTTTTACACCCACACAGTCGTCTTCTCTTTATAATTGTACCACTAACTTTCTCTCGTGCATGCATGCACACACACTACCAGTCGGCATTATCCATTGCACACATGCAATCTTTTTCTTCAGGTCGGTCTCCTATGAAGGCACACACCCACACACATCCCCCTCTCCATCATATCGGGCATTCTTTATCTCTCGCACGTGCATGCGCAACGATCGATGTTCCTCTATGTATGTGTGTATACAGCTAGGTCTTTCATAGTTTTCCACACAAACTGATCAATCGATATATCCAGTGAGGTCTCACCCTCTTTCCCATGTCCACATCGATCAATATATACCTCTCTATATAGGATTAACATATATAGCTAATACACCCACATTAATTATATATCCAACGTCCCCCTCTCATCATCCATGACTTCCGCTTCATCTCTCAGACGCGCGCACAATGGCGAAGACAGGGGGCAGCAAGGGCCCTGCCCCCCCCCCCCCTAACATCACTGTGTATCGAGGCTAATATGAATGTGATCATTAGGCAATTGCTGCTAAAAATGGTTTAAGTTCATGAATTGACCCTCCTCGTAAAGGATTAGGAATGTTTGGCCCCCTAGCTCATTTATTTTTCATGGCTCCGCCACTGCGCGCAACAACTCACGTTCTCGCCCCCTCTCTCTAAATATCAATCTCGCATTTGTGCACTCCTTCATAGTCTCCCTCCTCTCGGCCCCTCGCACCATCTTCTAGCCCCCCACCGGATTTTGCCACATGTACAATCTAGCAGACTCCATGGTTGAACTTAAGCTAATGCACAAACCTCAAAAGAACAGTGGTTCTCTTTTGTTCTAGAATCTTCCATGTCATAACTGCCCAAACTTTTTTTCTAGTTGAATTGCCATTATTTGTTTTTACTTCATGCTTTACAACGCACAATTCCATGAATCATAAAATAGATTAAGGGCTTCTTTGATTCAAAGGATTCTCAAAGGAATTTTGGATGATTCTAAACCTTAGGAATTTTTCCTATCTTGGTTGTTTGATTCGTAGGATTGTAAACCATAGGAATTTTTTCATATGATTCATTTGCACTAGATTTCATAGGAAACATCCCATCCACTCAAACCTCTTTGAAAGAATTCTGCGTTTTTTCTATACACAATCAAACATTCGTACAATCCTGTAGGATTCAAGACGATATTCCACTATAATCCCATGTTTTTCCTATTCCCGGCTTTTGGAAATCCTACGAATCCAAGAGGCCCTAGATTTTTTATAAAAACTAATTGATTTTGAATGACATGAACTATAAGAGTTAAACGAAGGTCTACATCAGGCATATATGACTCAGAGCTTACATGCTATAGTGTGGTATTTATTCATAATTTGGTTGCAAAATCTGATGCGTGCATCGCACGTGTACCTTACTAGTACTTCGAGTATGTGCAAAACACATAAATTAGAATTCCAGTGGCACGCTACATTCATGAAGCCACGTGGCACATGCGGAGGCATTGTCGCGACCTTATTGTGTGGATTGATCACAGTGATGTGCTGCTGGTTCCAGAAGAATGTACTCGTCCTCCCTAAGCCATATTGTCGGTACATGCATGAAGCGAAGATGTGCACGCACGCCACACACGCACTCATTCCCTCGCACGCACATGCGGGTACATGGGCAGACGCAATTTTGTACCAAGATCCACCCCATGTGATAATTTGACGCGTGTAAAGTTGTTCACTTCATTGATGGTCAATTAATACAGTGCATGCAAATTGAGTGGACGTGAGGGCGGAAGAAAGACATTACTAGTCCACTGCATGCATGCAAGTAGTTAAATCATGGGTTGCTAGTAGTACTTCCATTGGTCTCCTTCGTATTTTGTGCCAATTTTTGACAATAACATAATATTTACGCATTTGAGCAGTGTAGTCTACTTGAAATTTATGTTCCACTAAACTCATCGGGCGCCGTTTCGGGCCTCGAAACCAAAACCATCAATTAATCTTTACCTTGTTCCCATCCCATTCAAAAGCCTACTCACACCTACTAGTACGTACCAAACCTGAATGTGTTCCCACTATTAGTACTAGTGTTAGTACTTAGGTTATAAAAGGGGGAACTACCTAACCAAAAATTACTCTAATTTTCCTCCTCATAAGTGCTTCTTCTTCGTCCATCCTTGCCATGGCCGATGAGCAGAGCTCTAGATCGAGAACTACTCGTAACAAGGGAGCGACAACCAAGGCTGCAGAAAAAAAGAGGGCTCACTGCCACGCAGAGACCTCGAAAGATCTCTCATGGGCAGGCGATGGCTCCCAGGAGCACCCTAGCCGCGGAGGCGAACATGCCGAGCCGGCGGCGCTGGAGTCGTTATCCCTCGACAGCATGCCCGATCAGCTCAATAAGCACCTCAATAAGCAGAAGGAGTTCATCCAAGGCTTGGTGGAGCTACTGAAGGAGAGCCTCGACAACATGCCGCTAAGCTCAATAAGCAGGGGGGTTGACTGCCGGCTTGGTGATGCTGCTGAAGAAGAGCATTGCCTCGGAGAAGAAGGCGACCGGCGAAATCCTGCAACTTCAGGAGGACAAGGCGGAGCTCTGCCACGAGCTCGACCTGTTGAAGGAGAAGAACGCCGGCTGGAAGAAGCTGCATGAGAATAGTAGTTCCTCGATGAAGATGCTGCAGGCCCTTGTCATGTAACAGAAGGAGGAGTTGGCGAAGCTCCGCATCGAGCACCCGGCTGCTATCAAGGTACGTAATGCGGCCGTGGAACAGATGATGAAGGCTCGCATCGAAAAATCCCGCTTCATGGACAGAATGAAGAAGATGGCGGAGGAGACGCGCAAGGAGATGGAGGTCATGGAGGCGATGAAGAAGCAGTTACGACTCCGCGGCGAATTCTTTGCGAGGCATGAATAGAACAATGCTTTTTTTAGGGAATGAATAGAACAATGCTAACAATGATATGACTAGCAAATTAGATCATTTTTTATCTCCATATGGCACTGGGCTGTCGTGTTTCGTGCTCTCCATCGTAGTACTACTCTAGTGGAAAACTTGAGTATACCGCACGGTTCTTTGCTCCTCCTCATGTCGTTGACGCATTTATACGAGCAGTCAAATCACAAGGCCCCGCCTTCCAGCAGTAATGAGCTGTCAAATCACAAAGGCCCTCGCCTCTCGTGAAACCGACCAAGCTAGACTGCCCCACTCTCTAGCCTTTTAAAAAATGTATACTTTTGTACAGTAGTAGTATCGATGGATTGCGCCATGGAGCAAAACTTGAAATTAAAAAAAAGGTGGTACATATAGAGAGCGCTCGTCGCCAAATTATGCATATAGTATTATTAAAAAGGCTAGTCACAATAATGGTGTCCAGCACAACCCACCCCTCAAATAAAACTAATCATCTTGGAATTCTTTGACAAAACTAAGCACCCTGAAATTCTTTGACAACTAAACTGCTGGCTATATGATGTTGGCTATATATATTGTACGTATATAATGTGAAGAAACAAGTGGTAGTACTATACCAACTAAAAGATGAAATGTAAGAAATACTAGTATGTACGTACTGAAGAGTTAAAGTAACAAGAAGAAACATAACATAGTTCTGCTGGGGGCTCAGCACAACACACCCCTCAAATTAAACTAAGCACGCCTGAAACTAAACTATGCAACTAATCTAGTAGATACTGCATTAGAACCACCATGAGCAATGGCACTGACACCTTACTCGGAGTCCTCGTCCACGTCCTCGACTTCGTCCTTGTCCCTCTTCCTCTTGGCCGATACTTCTTTGCTTGAACCGCACACTTGACTCTTGCTCTTCATCCAACCCTTGTAGATATTGAAACAAAGGTAGCCATCCATTGCAGCGTAGTGGATGTGGTCTATATCTAGTACATTCCACTGACATGCATAACGATGAAACGTGTATTGAGGTTTCTCCAGTTTACCGTACGAAGGATGAACCATGGCTCCTGCCAAGGTCAGCATTGAAGGCTGGCCACCGGAGGGCAGCAGCTGATTCTTCTGGAGGTCGAAGGGGTTGCCTACAACGAGGCCTATCCGACTCAGGACTTCTTTGTCGTTCATAAAGTCTACAGTAACAAATTTGACTAGGTTGCTCTGGAGGAAGTTCTTAAAATACAGGCATTCAACGTCGGCATGGCATATGTGGTAGACCAAGCATAAGTCATGCACGTAAACCTGGATCACGGCGGGCTTCTTCCTCTCTTCGTCCTTTAGATCCTTCTCTCGTCCCAGGACTGTGGTGTACTCAACATCTAGCCCAGCGACCCACTCATCATCTAAGTTTTCGAACATGTGTCTGAAGCGAGAAAGGCATCCTTTCACCGTCGCGGAAGAACGGGTGTAGATGACATCGAACTCATCACCGGTGATGGTTCTAACCTTGTACTCACCGCCGATCATGGAGATTTGGGACGCCATGGATTTGGGAGGAGGGTTAGGATTAGTGGAACTGCCGTAATGTGAAAGGACGAGACAACTAGGAGCGAACCGCCGTAATATTAAAGGACGTGTGGGGACGAGTAGGAGCGAACTACCAGCGTGCAAACGGCAGGGTAGTGGCTTTCCATTCTCCCATGATACAGGCTTCCGAGAGCCCTTGGATCTGAGATCGAACAGTTGCATGGCGTGATTCTAGACCTATGGGTGAATATCATATCCTGGAGGGTTATTCTGCAAATTTTCAGCAACTTAGCATGCGACCGTTTGATCTCAGATCCAAGGGCTGCTAGTAGCCCGTATCATGGTCGCGCCTACCATGACCGTCGCGTCGCTCGCGCCCTTGGAGATTTAACATGGTGTGTTAGGCTATCTAATGTTGGCATGTCATACATAGTCATCACTTAGTCACTCATACTACAACAAGGTTAGCTATAAGTGTATTTTTTACTTCTCTCTATCTCTTTCTTCGTACTCCCTCCATCCCATAATATAAGAACGTTTTTGACACTAGTGTAGTGCCAAGAACGTTCTTATATTATGGGACAGAGGGAGTAGTATTTATTTCATTTGCCAAGGAGTGACCTCTTCCAATGACATGGTGTGCTTATTAGTTTTTCATTGCTAAGTTTGTTTCATTTAATTAGCTATAGACTCAAAATTGTCTTTTCACCTAGGTACACGCGCTTAGCACCGTTTCTTCCTTGGGTCAGCAAACTAGTCTCTCTCTTCTTGATTAACTTGTCACATCAGAGTTTATGCCTATGAGGCAAGCTTAGCACCTGTAGGAGCAAGTAAGTACAATAGTTCGCTTTACATGGCATTTTTGCATATGTGGAGGAAAGAGAGGCAAGGAAAAAGTGGAGAAGTGAGCTCTCATGCAAGAGCCAGCCTCTACTACATGGTGGAGCATTGGGAGAGGCACCTGTATGGAGGTGGTCGGGAATCGAAAGACTCACGCCGGTCGTAGCACCACAGTTAAAATGATAATGGCAAGTCAAATCACGGGGGACCCACCTGTCTAGCAGTAACTCGTTGTCAAATCACACAGCCCTACGTTTGGAGCACCCTACTCCCTCATCTTCTCATGTCTCTGTCGAACCGACTAGGCGGAACTGCCCCGCCTACCGCACAGGAAAAGCCCCGCCCTCGACTTTTAAATAGTACAGTATACTAATTTTGTATCCATGGATTTTGCCATGGAGCAAAGCCTCTAGAAAATGGCGGTACACATGTATGGAGTATACAGCACACCCGTCGCATTTGCGTTGCACCCCAGCCGGTCGGTCGGTCTGGCACGCTGCTCTCCGAATGGAACACGTGTCATATTGCGTTTGCACACACATGTGGACCGCAATTGAGAACTGACCATAGGCACACTCCCCGACCCCGTAAGTTGCGTGACTTAATAGAAGAGGGAGACGCGCGATAGTACTAGAGAAGTGTTGTACTACGTTGGTGCCAGGACGATCCCTGCAAGATACGGAAGATCGGTTCGTCCATGCATGTGACCAGACTCCAACAGACACGCCTGGATTGGCTATCATCTACATATCGTGCAGGATGTGTTCTACATGGCTGTAGTTGTGGTGAGAAATCTAAAAAAAGGTTTCTTGTCATCTCGCAAAATTAGGTGTCATGTGCTTCGGATCACTGCGAGGGTTAAACAGCGACAACTGAGTTGGGCTAGTCATTGGGGGAACATGCACGAAGACTACTCGGCTGCCATCTAGGTCAAGCCGGCTATGTTAATTAGGACATCTATTGACAGACCCCTTTTCTACGAGTTTATCTTCAATTTGAGCTTTGTTCCTTGTCTAGTTTGTCCGTCGGGATTCATGTTGTCTCGTTTGGGCAGTGAGGTTATGATTTCTTGTCATGTGGCATTTTTTTGTGTTATATGTTATAATCCGGTGCTTCAAATCAAAATGACGACAATTGCACCTCCGGGCCACGTGCATGAAGACTTCTCGACAGTCATTGACGAGGTCAAGCCGGCTCAGGTAGACAAAAGAAAACTAGTACTCCACTATATAGGCAGGAGCCTCCGCGCTTGCTTGCTAGTGTTTCTCTCTTCACACTGTCTCGTCCTCTCCAGATCTAAACACGACAGCGGTGGCCACACACTCTCTCTCTCTCTGCTCACCGCTGGTCACAGATCCAGCCGGATCCTCTCCGCCGGGGAAGGTGAGAAGGTGCAACATTCATGCGGTCGTCCTCGGCGGCGGCTCTTACCCACTGCTGGCGTGTCCCGATCAGCCTGCCTTGTCGTTCTCTCCCAAGCACCGCTGGCGAGGGAGGGCCTCCGAACCCTTCTTCCTCGCTGCCGTAGTGTGGGCAGATCCGGCCTCCCGCCGCCCACCTAGCGACATCCCGGCAACCATCAGGTATAACTTCCTTCGAAACCGGCCTTTCTCTACTTCCCGAGCTCCTGACGTCGCTGCATTTGTATCTTTTACTATTTCTCAGGCCCCCTCGTAGATATGATCGATCGGCTGTTCGAAAACCACCTAATTATTTATATTTAAGAGGTAAAACTAGTTCATGCACTCGAATCTAGTACTACTTGGTTCAAACAAGGAAGAAAGGGGGTCGGGGTGGGGGAGGATTTGTTACCTGAATCTAGGACTTGGTCGAAAGAGGAAATAATGGGGCGAAAAGTAGCAGAGACTGGCTATCCAACTGGTCTCTAGGTCTAATAGGGAAATAAAGGGAAACACAGTACAAACTCAATATAAACCTGATCTATTGGTTGAAAAAGGAAAGAAAGTGGGGACTAGGGGACAAGTTAACAGAGTAAGTCCAGCACTAGATTTGCTAGCCTCACATAGTATAAGGTGGCTATACCGAACAAAAATGGGACCAACCCAGATATCCTGTTCTGATGTTTGTTGCCCCGAGCCACTCTTATGTAATGCCACTCGTAAAATGTAGCAGTCACATTGTTAAAAGTAAGGACACGTTAAACCAATGTTGTTTTCAATGTAATGCCTCCAGTAATATGAATCAATGGCACTTTTTTACATGTCCTGCTAAATTTCCCATTAAGATAAGTTGGTTCTTTTCGTTAGAAATGCGACTGTCTTGGTCCGCCTACTCTCTCGTGTCCAGTAATATGTCGTATTTAACGGTTGTCATAGTTAATCCTAATGCCCACACTAATATCTAGCAATGCCACTGCTTTAGAAACTTCTACTGTCCTTGTAGGATTGCCATTCAGATAAGGAACATGCTTCTTTTCATTTGATGCATGTTTCATCACTTGTTAGTCACCCTCCTTTCCACCTTTTTTGTGCAAATAGAGATATACATTTCACGCTCAATCTTAGTTTAACTGCACAAATGATATCCAAATTATAGTTGAACATTCCAGGAGCTTCACAACCAACCTTGATGTTGCTGAATTTTATTGCAACTAATGAAGAAGAAGCTCTGTGGGCTTCGTTTTCTGATGGAAATGGAACCGGGGCTGCAGCCCTTTTCTTAAAGAAAATTGAAGAAGAAGTTGCTAGCTCACGGGACATTGCTTCATTTTAGGTGAACTGCACCAAAAGGTCCCATGAATTAAATCATCCATGTTGGTGACTGAAAGAGCCAGCTTCAGCATCCCAATCTAAGCACCCCGGCCTCCATCCTTGCGATGCACGGTACACCTCGTTTGCCACCTGCTCGACCCTAGTGTCACTGATAAAATAAAGTAATAATACAGTTAAAATAGAGCGAGTGTCCTATCTATCATTTCATTTCCAATGTAGATAAAGAAAGTGCTTCTCTTTGTTAATGTATGTTTCATCAACTAGTCCCATTGTTAATGTTTAAGCGTTTCTGCAAACTGGGGTGCTTAATTTTAGTTGATCTGTACAAAAGTAGAGATTTGAATGTCTCAATGCGCCTCCTTGTACTACCACTGTACACTGATGTTCATCACTGGCAGAAGGTGTATCTGGGAGACTTGGGACGATTTCCAGTATGAGGTGTCGCAAGGCCCATCTCGCCCTCGCAGCATGGCATACTATGATACTATCGCAATATTTTCTTCTATTTATTTTGTGTGTTTCATCAACTAGTGCCACTATAATGTAATCACGCTTTTTCATTATCTGTGCAAACAGGGTTATTCAGCTGCATTTTGGTGGAACTGCACAAATATACGTATGGAACCGGCATATATGCAGAGTGCAAGGTGTGCCAAGTAAAAATTACCGACACCAACCATGATGCATGCATGCATTGGCATCCACCACCACCAGTGGGATGTGTGGCGCTCTCTGTGGACGGATCTTTCTCGGCAACAAATCCTCTAACCAAATACTAGTAGCTTATATTGGCAGTTTTCTAGGGAGTACTCTTTTCTGAAAGAAGCACCAATCTATTTTTCTTTATTTGTACACCGTGTCACAACTTTGACCCAAAGGTCCAGAACTATTTTAGGGTGATTGGCGTAGTACTCGGAGACTGATTGTAAGCATGATTTTCATTAGCTGTCACACTGATTGTAAACATGAGCAGGTGGAAGATTAGTTAGGGCGAAGCTTACCTTAAACCCTACCGCCGCCATTGAAACGAGGCGAGCGTCGAGGGAACCGTGGAGAACGGTGGGGAAGTGATACGTCTCCAACGTATCTATAATTTTTGATTGTTCCATGCTATTATATTACCCCTTTTGGATGTTTATGGGCTTTATTTTACACATTTATATCATTTTTGGGACTAACCTACTAACCGGAGGCCCAACCCGTATTGTTGTTTTTTTTGCCTATTTCAGTATTTCGAAGAAAAGGAATATCAAACGGAGTCCAAACGGAATGAAACCTTCGGAGGCGTGATTTTTGGAACGAACGTGATCCAGAGGACTTGGAGTGCAAGTCAAGAAGCAATCGAGGCCTCCACGAGATAGGAGGGCGCACCCCCCTGTCTTGTGGGCCCCTCGGGCAGCCACTGACGTACTTCTTCCTCCTATATAAGCCTACGTACCCCGAAAACATCCAGGGAGCACCCGAAACACAATTTCCACCGCCATAACATTTTGTGTCCGCGAGATCCCATCTTGGAGCTTTCGCCAGCGCTCCGCCGGAGGGGGAATCGGCCATGGAGGGCTTCTACATCAACACCATAGCCCTTCCGATGAGTTGTGAGTAGTTTACCATAGACCTTCGGGTCCATAGTTATTAGCTAGATGGCTTATTCTCTCTTTTTGGATCTCAATACAATGTTCTCCCCCTCTCTTGTGGAGATCTATTCGATGTAATATCTTTTTGCGGTGTGTTTGTCGAGATCCGATGAATTGTGGGTTTATGATCAAGTTTATCTATGAGAAATATTTGAATCTCCTCTGAATTCTTTTTTGTATGATTGAGTTATGTTTGCAAGTCTCTTCAAATTATCAGTTTGGTTTGGCCTACTAGATTGATCTTTCTTGCCATGGGAGAAGTGCTTAGCTTTGGGTTCAATCTTGCGGTGTCCTTACCCAGTGACATAAAGGGTTGCAAGGCACATATTGTATTGTTGCCATCGAGGATAAAAAGATGGGGTTTATATTATATTGCATGAGTTTATCCCTCTACATCATGTCATTTTGCTTAATGCATTACTCTGTTCTTTGTGAACTTAATACTCTAGATGCAGGCAGGAGTCGATTGATGTGTGGAGTAATAGTAGTAGATACAGGCAGGAGTCGGTCTACTTGTTGCGGACGTGATGCCTATATACATGATCATGACTAGATAATCTCATAATTATTCCCTTTTTTATGAATTGCTCGACAGTAATTTGTTCACCCACCGTAATACTTATGCTATCTGGAGAGAAGCCTCTAGTGAAACCTATGGCCCCCGGGTCTATCTCTTATCATATTTGCTTCCAATTTACTTTTATTTGCATCTTTACTTTTTGCATCTATATTATAAAATACCAAAAATATATTTATCTTATCATACTATCTCTATCAGATCTCACTTTCGCAAGTGGCCGTGAAGGGATTGACAACCCCTTTATTGCGTTGGTTGCGAGTTCTTTGTTTGTTTGTGTAGGTGCGTGGGACTTTTGAGGAGCCTCCTACTAGATTGATACCTTGGTTCTCAAAAACTGAGGGAAATACTTACGCTACTATTGCTGCATCACCCTTTCCTCTTCAAGGAAAACCAATGCAAGCTCAAGACATAGCAAGAAGGATTTCTGGTGCCGTTGCCGGGAAGGTCTTCGCTCAAGTCAAGACATACCAAGTACTCATCACAAACTCATCTCCCTCGAATTTACATTATTTGCCATTTGCCTCTCGTTTTCCTCTCCCCCACTTCACCCTTACCATTTTATTCACCCTCTCTTTTTTGCTTGCCTTTTCCGTTTGCTCGTGTGTTAGATCGTTTACCTTGTCATTATGGCTAGTCCTCCTATCCTTGTTATCACTCCCGAACATGAAATTCTTAATTTTAAGCAAAGGGAGGGAGAAAATTTAAAAGATGTTTGGCATAGAATTTGCAATGCTCAAAATAAATCTACTAGGAAGCTTCAACTTCCGTTCTTCTTCGCAATTTTTATGTAGGCATTACTCCTTGGAATAGATGTGTTCTTGATACTGTTGCCGGAGGTGATTTCTTGAGTAGCCATACGTTTGATGCTTATAATGCTATGTTAGATTTGTTTGGCCCTCCACCTCTTTTGGTTAATGGAACTGTTTTAACTTTAGAACACGTTATGCGACGGCTTGATATTATTGAAAATAAAATTGCCACTGTTGAGTTGATTGAAAATTTGGATAAAAAGATTCATAATCATATCACCCAATATGGATCTAGGGTTGGAGTTACTTTGAAAAATCTTAAAGAGAAAGAACCTATAGTTAATGAAAAAATAGATCTTGACTCTGCTAGAATTGGTAAACTTGAGGATATAATTACCAACTTAGGTTCGGTGTTTTCTTCCATGAAAAACACTCCAAAACCCCCTACAAAAACCGCCAAGTTTATTTATGTTCCTAAAAATAAGTGTGAATCTTCTAGTAAGGGAGACGCGGATCTCAAATCCATAAGTGTTCATCCCAATTGTCTTTCTATCATTAAGGAACCTTTTGCTACAAACGAATTTCTTGAATTTTTTACCAAAGGTTTAATCATTACCAAAAAGGAAGACACCCCTAAAGATTATAAGTGCTCTATTGAGGAATCAAGTGCCAAAGATGGCATTACTGAAATCTATCTTCGCTTTTATGCCTAGCTAGGGGCGTTAAACGATAGCGCTAGTTAGGAGGCAACCCAATTTTCTTTGTGTTTTTTGTTTTAGTTCCATTTTAGTAATAAATTTTGCATCTACCTTATGTTTAGATGTGTTTTTATCTTTTAATTAGTGTTTGTGCCAAGTAGAACCTATAGGATAACCTATGATGATAGTTGATTTGATTCTGCTGAAAAACAGAAACTTTGCACGCACCATTTTAATTTTGTTAAATCACATAAACGTGCTTTTGCATTGATTATTTTTTATGCTGATCAATAGACAAATTTTCAAGGACTTCCTAGTTTGGTAGGATTTTTAGAGTTCCAGAAGTTTGCGTTAGTTACAAATTGCTACAGACTGTTCTGTTTTTGAAAGATTCTGTTTTTCGTGTGTTGTTTTCTTATTTTCATGCATCTATGTCTAGTAAAATAGTTTATAAACCATAGAGAAGTTGGAATACAGTAGGTTTAACACCAAAATAAATAAAGAATGATTTCATTACAGTACCTTATGTGGTGGTTTTGTCTTCTTTCACTAACGGAGCTTATAAGATTTCCTGTTGAGTTTTGTGTTGTGAAGTTTTCAATTTTTGGGTAATGCTTTTATGGACTATGGAATAAGGGGTGGAAAGACCCTAAGCTTGGGGATGCCCATGGCACCCCAAGATATTCAAGGATAGCCAAAAGCCTAAGCTTGGGGATGCCCCGGGAAGGCATCCCCTGTTTCATTTTCGTTCATTGGTAACTTTACTTGGAGCTATATTTTTATTCGCCACATGATATGTGTATTTCTTGGAGCGTCGTGTATTACATTAGTCTTTGCCTTTTAGTTTACCATAATCATACTTCTTTTACACACCTTTTGGGAGAAGCCTATTTGATTATAATTTATTAGAATTTGCTATGTGCTTCACTTATATCTTTTGAGCTTGATAGTTTTTGCTCTAGTGCTTCACTTATATCTTTTAGAGCACGGTGGTGGCTTGATTTTATAGAAATTGCTAGTCTCTCATGCTTCACTTATATTATTTTGAGAGTCTTTTAGAACAGCATGGTATTTTCTATGGTTACAAAATTGGTCCTAGAATGGTAGGCATCCAAGTTGAGTATAATAAAAACTGTCATAGGAAGTGAATTGGATGCTATGATCAATTTGATACTTGATAATTGTTTTGAGATATGGAGGTAGTGATATTAAAGTCATGCTAGTTGGGTGATTATGAATTTAAAGAATGCTTGTGTGGAAGTTAGCAAGTCCCGTAGCATGCACGTATGGTTAAAGTTGTGTAACAAATTTGAAACATGAAGTGTACCTAGCTTGTGCGTCCTTATGAGTGGCGGTCGAGGACGAGCGATGGTCTTTTACCAATCTATCCCCCTAGGAGCATGCGCGTAGTGCTTGATTTTTGATGACTTCTAAATTTTGCAATAAGTATATGAGTTATTTTGACTAATATTGAGTCCATGGATTATACACATTTTTACCTTTCCACCATTGATAACCTTTTCGGTACCGTGCATTACCTTTTCTCACCTTGAGAGTTGGTGCAAACTTCGTCGGTGCATCCAAACCCCGTGATACGATACGCTCTATCACACATAAACCTCCTTATATCTTCCTTAAAACAGCCACCATACCTACCTATTATGGCATTTTCATAGCCATTCCGAGATATATTGCCATGCAACTTTCCACCATTCCGTTTATCATCATCATGACATACTTTACTTTTGTCATATTGCCATTGCATGATCATGTAGTTGACATTGTATTTGTGGCAAAGCCACCATGCATTATTTTTCATACATGTCACTCTTGATTCATTGCACCATCCCGGTACACTGCCGGAGGCATTCATATAGTCATATCTTGTTCTAGTTTCGAGTTGTAATTCATATGTTGTAATCAATGAAAGTGTGATGATCATCATTATTAGAGCATTGCCTAAAAAGAAAAAAGGAAAAAAGAAAGGCAAAAAAAGCCCAAAAAAATAAAATAAATAAAAAGGGCAATGCTACTATCTCTTTTTCTACACTTGTGCTTCAAAGTAGCACCTTGTTCTTCATGTAGTGAGTCTCATATATTGTGCTTCAAAGTAGCATCATGTTTTTCATATAGTGAGTCTTATAGATTGTCTTTTTCATACTAGTGGGAATTTTTCATTATAGAACTTGGCTTGAATATTCCTACGATGGGCTTCCTCAAATGCCCTAGGTCTTCGTGAGCAAGCAAGTTGAATGCACACCCACTAGTTTTCTTTTGTTGAGCATTCATTTATAGCTCTAGTGCATACGTTGCATGGCAATCCCTATTCCTCGTGTTGACATCAATTGATGGGCATCTCCATAGCCCGTTGATTATCCTCTTCAATGTGAGACTTTCTCCTTTTTTGACTTCTCCACACAATCCCCATCATCATATTCTATTCCACCCAAAGTGCTATATCCATGGCTCACGCTCATGTATTGCGTGAAGGTTGAAAAAGTTTGAGATTATTTAAGTATGAAACAATTGCTTGGCTTGTCATCGGGGGTATAGAAGTTGGGAACATCTTTGTGTGACGAAAATGAAGCATAGCCTAACTATATGATTTTGTAGGGATGAACTTTCTTTTGCCATGTTATTTTGAGAAGACATGATTACCTTGATTAGTATGCTTGAAGTGTTACTATTTCTTTCATCAATATGAACTTTTATTTTGAATCATTTGGATCTGAACATTCATGCCACAATAAAGAAAATTACATTGAGAATTATGCTAGGTAGCATTCCACATTAAAAATTTCTTTTTTATCATTTACCTACTCGAGGACGAGCAGGAATTAAGCTTGGGGATGCTTGATACGTCTCCAACATATCTATAATTTTTGATTGTTCCATGCTATTATATTACCCCTTTTGGATGATTATGGGCTTTATTTACACATTTATATCATTTTTGGGACTAACCTACTAACCGGAGGCCCAGCCTGTATTGCTATTTTTTTGCCTATTTCAGTATTTCAAAGAAAAGGAATATCAAATGGAGTCCAAACGGAATGAAACCTTCAGAGGCATGATTTTTGAAACGAACGTGATCCAGAGGACTTGGAGTGCTAGTCAAGAAGCAACCAAGGCCTCCACGAGATAGGAGGGCGCCCACCCCCCTATAGGGCGCGCCCCCTTGTCTCGTAGGCCCCTCGGGCGGCCACCGACGTACTTCTTCCTCCTATACAAGCCTACGTATCCCGAAAACATCCAGGGAGCACCCAAAACACAATTTCCACCGCCGTAACCTTCTGTATCCGCGAGATCCCATCTTGGAGCCTTCACCGGCGCTTCGTCGGAGGGGGAATCGACCATGGAGGGCTTCTACATCAACACCATAGCCCTTCCGATGAGTTGTGAGTAGTTTACCACAGACCTTCGGGTCCATAGTTATTAGCTAGATGGCTTCTTCTCTCTTTTTGGATCACAATACAATGTTCTCCCCCTTTCTTGTGGAGATCTATTCGATGTAATCTCTTTTTGCGGTGTGTTTGTCGAGATCCGATGAATTGTGGGTTCATGATCAAGTTTATCTATGAGAAATATTTGAATCTTCTCTGAATTCTTTTATGAATGATTGAGTTATCTTTGCAAATCTCTTCGAATTATCAGTTTGGTTTGGCCTACTAGATTGATCTTTCTTGCCATGGGGGAAGTGCTTAGCTTTGGGTTCAATCTTGCGGTGTCCTTAGCCAGTGACAGAAAGGGTTGCAAGGCACGTATTGTATTGTTGCCATCGAGGATAAAAAGATGGGGTTTATATCATATTGCATGAGTTTATCCCTCTACATCATGTCATCTTGCCTAATGTGTTACTCTGTTCTTTGTGAACTTAATACTCTAGATGCAGGCAGGAGTCGGTCGATGTGTGGAGTAATAGTAGTAGATGCAGGCAGGAGTCGGTCTACTTGTTGCGGACGTGATGCCTATATACATGATCATGCCTACATAATCTCATAATTATTTGCTTTTCTATCAATTGCTCGACAGTAATTTGTTCACCCACCGTAATACTTATGCTATCTCGAGAGAAGCCTATAGTGAAACCTATGGCCCCCGGGTCTATCTCTTATCATATTTGCTTCCAATTTACTTTTATTTGCATCTTTACATTTTGCATCTATATTATAAAATACCAAAAATATATTTATCTTATCATACTATCTTTATCAGATCTCACTTTCGCAAGTGATCGTGAAAGGATTGACAACCCCTTTATTGTGTTGGTTGCGAGTTCTTTGTCATCCGGCCTCCTCTTGCGGTGGGAGAACGAATACTCATGTGGCTCCGGCTGGCTCTGCACCCTCACGAACGGCACACCATACTCGATCGATTCGTTATCCTATGGGTGCTCGACCTTCGACCTGTACGCCCACCACCTCCGCCTGACTATCACCTCGGGCGAATCTGTCTGCTCCATCGCACAAAGGAGATACTCGATGAACTCGGAGGACTACGGTGTGACTGCCACCGAGGAGTACATGTACATCGCCGCCCTCATCGCCTCCGTCTCACTTTTTTGCATACATTGCCACATGGCCCGCACCATCCTCGAAATCTCCCACTCATTGTCAAACCAAGTAAGAATCTCCTTCAACCTGAGTAACTTTGCCTGGTCGCCGCCGGCGATCTGCCTGATTCGCTGCTGCATCCTCTCCATAGATGTCCTTTTGAGTGGTCTGGTGCTAGCTTTGCAAGATGGGAGGATAGACGGTGGTCTTGCAATAGAGAAGAGGGAGAGGCGAGACGGTGGTTTTGGGATGAAGATGATGGAGAGGAGAGGAGGTGGTTTTGCAATGGAGAAGATCAGAAGAGGGAGAGGCGAGATGGTGGTTTTGGAATGGAGATGATGGAGAGGAGGAGGTGGTTTTTCAATGGAGAAGAGGGAGAGGAGCATGCGGCAGCAATTTAGGATTGGACGAGAGGGCGGCGCGCTGTGACTGGATCAAAATCAAAATCAATTTACCCTTCAATTAAGAAAGCGACCCCACATTAACTAGTCTCCCTTTTATTCTGGGTCATAATTAACCATGATTTTCGCACATAAAATATATGTTATACGTTGCAAAAATAATATAAATCGAAAGTACATTCATATATGAACCAAACAATACAATTTTTGGTGACACTAGATGACCCGGTGCGCCAAATGGCGCAGAGACCCATTTGAAACCATATACGAATTGAAACTATTTGCATTTGTTAGTAATTTTATGTTTTAAAAACACCTAGGATAACATGGCTAACCCTTTTATATATAAAAAATAAAAATGGCTCATCTTTCAAAATATATACTTAAGCATGCATATTTTTTTATGTTATTTGAGTAACATGAAGGCATAATTTTAAATTTTAATTAAAACCATGAAATAAATGCAAAAGTTTGCTTAGAATAAGGATGCAACAAAATACATCATCTTTCATATCTCAAAGAATGGTGACAAAAGAAAGATTAGAAATGTGTCATCACAAGTAACATCGTAACTAAAATCAAAAAACACATGTGAGCAATCAAAAGAAAGAGAACATCGTAACTAAAATCAAAATAAGGGTGCAAACATAAAAACAATTCAAATAAAGTAGCATGGATCCTATCTCAGATATTTCCCAAGGCAAACCATATTTCAGTATCCCAAAGAGAAAGATTAGAAATGTGTCATCACAAGTAAATCACAAGAAAATTGCTCAGTGGATGCATGGCAGCATACTACCAGCAAACATACCCAACAACCTGAGATTAATACTCGCAATTTGAGAGCTTCCATGAAAGTTGTGAATTTATACAAACAGAAAGGTATATAGGACTTGATACTAACTTAGAATTACAAGATTGAACCGATTTTGTAAAGGAAATGGCAAAGAACCATGACCTATCATCACCTGAGGGTTCTTCCCGTGAGTAGAACAATGTTCATGCTTATCATGCTTATTTCAGAAAGCTATCTTCGCTAGTAGTTGATAGTAAGTTAAGAACCAATAGGCTACGTTAAAGATACTTTAAAAAAGGGCACGTGTTAGGTGTTTTGAATCTTGGATAAAAATGGTAGTACGAACAATAATAATGGAGATAATCATCTTTCATATACCGGTACATTTAGAACACATACAGTATAGTGGGATAGAAATATTGAGAGAAACAACAGCAGCAAAGGCAAACTACATCTATGACCATGAGCCATAGTAGGGAAACCCATCAGGCAAATATATTTATGCAGACATCTAGTTAATTAACTTATTTGTAAGGGGCCTATGCTGCAATTTAAAGGACATGTAATGAAGAAAACATATGCTGAAAGACTAACCTCAACCAGCGTCATGGGCTGCGGAAATAGCTGTTATAATCAGCCAAAGGAGCAAGGTGGAGCAATCGAGCAAAAGGGAGGGAGGTCCACACATTTGCAGATGAACCAATGACCAGAAACTGAAGAACGCAATAGCAGCAGCACAAATCTTCTTCATAATAAGAAAAGCAATCTTAAATCAAACAGGGATACTGATATGCAAATTTGAGGTAGAAAAATGTTCATTTTCCCAGGTAAAAACTCGCAACTGGTCTGCAAATACACTGACTAAATAGATCTGTAGATTAAACATGAGATCCTACTAACAAACACGAAATGACATTCTCTTCTAGGTTCAAATCAGCAAGTAAGTAGTAACCACCTTAATTAGAAGGGTCTCCTCAGCCTGAAGCCATACAAGTAAGGTGGCCCCTGACAAGGAGGATATCATGCTCCATGGGTCAGTCTGGTATCCTCCATTTTTGCAAAACTACTCTGCTCCCTCCGACTTTCGTGTCGCCGTCAGTCAACCCGTGAGGTCAGCTCCATCGTACATTAAGAAATTATATACGTATAATGGTAAAGATAATAACATATCCAAAGTTATCTCCTTTATCTTCATGTTGCTTTCAAACCTAAGACATCTTGTTTATTAGATCCACTACTGCAAAGAGTTTGTAATCTGCCACTGTGTCCATACAGAGTATGGCCATGTCACAGTGCTGCACTGAAGAAATAGGAGTCAGGTGGCGTTGTGTGTGCGTGCAGTGATATGTATGCACCGGCCGCCGGGGTGCTGTGTATTAGTTGACCTGTACAATATAGACAGTTCTACTGATGGTCTAAATTGGGTACAAGTATATGTGCAAGGGAGGTGACATGCCACACCATGAGGTTTCATTTTACTGAACAATCCATAAGCAATATAATAGAGAAGTTCATATTAGCCATGACTAAACTAATGGAGAAATCTACAGCCCAGGCATTGCTCCTGCTATTTTTTCACACTTAATTCACTTCATTTTTGCTATCTCCCACAGCAAAGCCATGAATAGGAATCACACGAGTAAAATCAGCCCCAAATCATATAAGCTAATGGAGAAATCTGCCATTGTTTTGCCAACAAAATTAGAATCTACACCCAAAATCAGAAGACTACCATATGCATATTCCTTGTCAAACTGAGAAGAAAATTACGGACACACATACGAGGCATCCCTAGCCTCCCGCTCCAGATCGGGAATGTAGTTTCAAGGGGATTAGAGAGAGAAACTCACGGGCGTGTCTGGTGCTATACTCCTTCTGCCGAGTCGGCTCGAGCTCCTCCTGCCGAGGCTGGCTGCTGCACCTGTCCCCCGGCATCCTGCTGAGTTGCTCTTCGGCTCGAGGTCAAGCTAGGTGGCGACAGTGACGAGGCGGAGAAGGGGGGGGGGGGGGGGGGGCTCTGCCGTTGCTGGTTCCCATTGACTGCATCACTTCGTCACCCACCCAGTGGCATGCTTAGCAGACACCCCCATGTGCGTCGCCTGACCCATGAACCTGAAGTGTGTGAGGCTACAGCTTAACTGAGATCGGAGGAGCAACGGCACGAAGTAAGAGAAGAGGGCAGACCTTTTCAAAGCTCCAATAATGACCGCGATGGTGGCACGCGAATAACGAGAAAGCCATGGTGATGGGCGCCTAGGCTCTTGCAATTCTCTCCACCCTCTCTGCTGCCGCCGTTGATTCACCCCTCCCCTGTTGCTGAACTCTCGCTCATCCAGATCGTCGCCAACAGCTCCCCCACCAGCGAAAGAGAACTCGGGGAGATCGATGTTGCACAAGGCATAGGCGGAGCTGGCCGGGGCATGGGCAGAAGCGGAGCCGGACGGAGGGAGCCGGCGACCGAGCGGGGGGCACTGGGGGCGGCTCGTGGGAGCGCAGCCGCTGCAGGGGCATGCGCAGGGGCACGGTCGGGAGTAGCGGAGCCCGCGTGGCGCAGGAGGAGGTGACCCAGCACGGCGCGGGCTGGACGAAGCAGAGCCGGTGTAGGCGCGTGCGCGGGCCGGCGAACATGGCGCGCTCGGACTTGGGCGCGTCCGCGGAGAGGTGGAGCGGAGCAGATGGGGAGAAGACGCTAGAGGAGAAAGGGGGGAAGAGGCGAGGCCAGTAGGGTGGCGGCGCGAGGGGGAAGGAAGGGTTGGGGAGGGGGCGCGAGTGTGGGTCATCGGCCACGGCGAGCGGGACAGGCGGGGTGAGCGGCTGGGAAGGGGCGAGCGGGATGGGCGGGGCGGCTAGGGTTTGCACGGGGGCTGCTGGTATTTATACCCAAAGACGAAATGACTAAAATGCCCTCGGTGGGGCACATAATTCACACGCGGTGGCACGATCGATTCAGGGCGACGTGAAGGCCTTGGTTCTGCCTACGTACCAGCTCATCCTTTATAAGGTAAATGCATTCACATTTTGCTTGTCAAATACAGTACGTGGTCAAACTTTGGCCCAAAATATGCAAAACAACAAAAAAATACTTCCAAGACCAGCGCCGTTCTTCCGCTCTTCTCCTCTTAAACCACTGCCGCTCCTCTCCTGTTCCAATCTAAATCCAGCGTCGCTCCTCTCCTCTTCTATTTCAAAACCACCGCCCCTCCTCTCCTATTCCAGTCCAAAACCAACATCGCTCCTCTCACGTTCTAATCCAAAACCAGTGCTGCTCCTCTCCTCTTCCATTCAAAAACCACCGCCGGTGAGTGAAGGTGCTGTGGAGAAGTAGATCGATGGAGGAGTACAACCGATACATGAGGATCACAGACGGCGACCCTGTGAAGCTAGCTAAGATGTTAGAGATACGGTCTTGGTTTGATAACAAGGACCAACTAGCGGCGATGGCGACATCCATGGCCAAATATCTGCAACAGAGCGAAAAGGCGGCGATACTCCCGGAGGGAGTCGCGGGGGAGTACATAGAGCTGCTTCTCTGGGCCATGGAGCAAACAGATTCACCGAATCCGATTGTGAGGGAGCGGTGGTGGGAGTACCGATCCCAGATGGAGCACCCACCAGAGATTGAAGGATCGAGCATCTACAAAGTGTGGTTTGTGAGGGTGTCCTGCCAGAGCGAGCCGGTGGAGTCTTCATCAACCGAACCCAACTGCAAGAGGAGAAAAGCAGTTGGCCCGACGATGCTTCCCCGCCATCCTCTCCCTCGCCGTTCACATCGTCTCACGGGGCGTCTGTCTACCGCCGAGGAATAGGAGGGGACTGCCCTCCCAGCCCAATAGTCGGGCAGGTTGTGAATTGTCAGGAGGAGCTTAGGGTTGTCAATATTTGCAGGTTGTGAATTGTGTTTTGTGTTGTGTATTTTGAGAGTACTTTCATATATGAATGTCTTTTGAATTTCAGATTTGCAGTATTGAGCACATGAAGTATTTTATGAATTCTAGAGATCTATTTTTAGCACTTAAAAAATGTAGTTTCATAGGAGTATAGAAGTGCTGACAATGTGATTCTCAGAAAATAAACTGCAAGTTTCAGTTTCAGATAAGAAACTGCAAGTTCAGTTTCAGATAAGAAACTGCAACTTTCAGAGGCAGATCATTTATATTAACACGGCCTTTTCAAACAGGGTTAACATCATGTTGGAAGTTTTATTCATGGTCGAAAATTGAACTACCAGCCAGTTAACATCATGCTGATCAACATTCATGCATAGCACATCTTCATATGATGCACAGTCAAAATGCCCACACAGTGTCGAGTGTGCGAAACACAGAGAAAACGAGGGACAAAGTTTTGACAAGTATTGGACGTGGTGTGCGTAGATGACAATGGGGACCCACATGTCAATAAAGGCAGAGGCAAAAAATTTGGAGATATTTTCCCTGCACAGGTGGAATTGAACCCAGGCGGAACAGCTGTCGGGTAGTGTCACTTGGCCACTAGGCTAGTTCAGTAGTTTCGTTAATAATAAGGCACTTCTTCAGGTGTTCGAATCCCCTCCTGCGCCTTTGTGCACTCGCCGCGACGCCGCTGTCTACCATTGTGAACATGCTAAACAAACGAGAGGAATCTGGAGAGGATTGTATGTGGAGAGGCGGATAGTCGGGACCCACCAGGTCTATGGCCGTACACAAGCAAGTGCCTCATCAAAAAAATACTTCCTCCTAATGCTATACTGACATTGGGGCCCACGGGTTTGTCAACATAGTTACATTTTTTAGGTGCTTCAACGTAGTTACTATAGGAGATAAATTCACAACGAAGCCGGGGAGTTGGTAGGTATCATTTATTATCACTGGGGCAGCAAGTATCAGCTGGGTTTTGGGCTGCCCCGTCTAGGCTTTCATTTTTAACATGCGTAGCCCATGACCTCGGATGGGAGGTCCATATGCTTGTTTGTATTTTCTTGAGGGCCGTCATGTATCGACCGGCCTATGGACCTCCCATCCGAGGTTTTATTATTCCTCAAACATCGGCAGTCCAATTTATGTATTTTTTTGAAGAAAACACAGAGGTCTGTTCTATTTTTCCATATAAGAATAGGAATGTCAGGTCCAACTTATGTTTTCCTTTTAACTATATTATATATATTTAAATTATTTTATATGTTATTATATATTATTTTTATTGTCATCATATATTTAACAGATACTTGCATATGTAAGAAAACAATATCCCACATCTTATTAACTTATAAAAATAATTTCTTAACAATAAAATCCTGGATTGTTTTGGCATGAAAATCCTAGTGATTGTGTACAAAAGCTTGGTAAGATTTAAGGACGAATGTAATAATATCACTTATTATTTAAATATATTTATAACAAAATGCTTAGCCCCTTTTTATTTTGTGATAACGTTGATGGCCCAACCCAACATTATAATTAGAATCAGCCCAGCAAAATCGTGTATTTCGAGAAAGTGCAAATGGCCTGTAATTTTTTAGGAAATAAAATAAATGGGCCGCATGGATGCTACATTATTTGTCCACCGAGCCCAGCTAATGGACTATAATTCAAAAAAAAGATCAAATTGACTGTAAATTCTACCGCGCAAAAAAAAAGACTATAAATTCTGAAAAATAGGTTGAATACGTGCCACATTTTTGGAGGCTGAAATGTGGGCCAATAGGTTGAAGACAACGCAAGTCGTTGTCAATTTAGTCAACAAATGATTCTGACATGTTAGCCGTTGGATTTACATCCAATGACTGGCATCCATCTTCAATGTCTCGTCTTCTTCCTCCAGCACCGTCGGGACCACCTCCCGCCTCCTGCTGCTAGCAGCTCTGCTTAGCACGCTTCGCTATGAAGCGCTACTCCACCGTTGGCCAGGCCATCCCTCCACCCCTCCACACCGCCTGTTCTTCTCCACCGACTGTCGAACCACACCGCACTAAAACCATTTAACCCTCGTACACCTCTCTGTCTGCGACTCTACTCCCGTGTCTTCCCATCTCTGGCTCGTTGCTGTCCGGGGCCTCGCCTCCGTCCACCACCTTGGATGTGCTTGGCGCAGCGTGGTCAACTGGACAACGAACAACAACATCGGAAGTAGATTGTGCGTGGAGAGGCTGACAGCTGGGTCCACGGCCGCACACAAGGAAATGTCTCCTTATTACGTGCAAAATAATGATTCCTCCACCTGACATCTGGCACCCACCAGACGGGACTCTGTATTTCGCAAAAAAACGTGCCCCCCACTGACAGGTCGGACCCACCAGCTATCTTTGCACGCAAGGAAGTGCCTCCTTATTACGCACAAAAAAATGAATACTCCCCCTGCCAGTTGGAACCCAGCATAGTGGGAGGCTGACTTGTGGGCCTACCAAGTTGATGGGGACAGAGGGCTTTGTCAACTTAGTCAATATGAACGATTCTAACTCCTGCTACCGTACAATGTTCATCCAACGGCCGTAGTGCTTCTTCAACCTCTGGTCTTCTTGCTCCAGCCGCCCAAACCAGCGCCGGTCGTGCTGCGTGCTCCTGCCTCCCGTGGCCGGCTGTGATGCCGTGGAGGCCTCACCGCCCCCTACTACTCCCACCACTGTCCAGGCCATCCCTCTACTCACCCACACCCCCTGTTATTCTGCGGCAACGACAACCTCACACCGCAGCCGAACTAGTGAACCCTCGTACTCCCCTCCGCGCGGGCATCCACTGCCGCATCTTCCCCGGCTCCGCGTCGTCCCCTTCCTAGGCCTCACCATCGTCCACCGCCCTGCTGCTCTCCGTGCAGCATGGTCAACATGGTCAAGGAACGACTTCCATCGGAGTACTATACATGGAGAGGCTGACAGCTAGGTCCCCGGCGGCCGCAAGGAAGTGCCTCCTTATTACGCGCAAAATAATTATTCCTCCACCTGACAGCAGGGACCCACCTGACGGGCCACCGTATTTCGCGAAAAAAATGATTTGCTCCATGATTGCTGGGACCCACCAGCTACATCTTC